>NW_010538437.1:0-51691 GCF_000687285.1 Phaethon lepturus
AAGGCTCCGGGTGAGGAAGGGGCCGGGGGGCCAGCCCAGGGCTTTGCCGCCTGATCTTTCGGTGGGGTCGGGCGGGAGTAGCTCCCCTGAAGCAAGTGCTTGCTCATCACCCCGCTTACCGACTGGTTCACGCTGCGGGACGGACTTGGGGCTTCTGAGGACTCTTTTTTTTGTTTTCAGCTGCAGTTAACCTGAAACTTAACTCCTGAGCTTCATCGGCTGCCAGGTATTCGAATCTGAGGAGAAGCAGCCCTACGTACCTGCTCCCACACCCACAGTGCTGATGTTGGGCTACCGGCATCTTACCCGATGCACAGACCTGCTCCTCACTGGCACAGGCATGGGTTTCGAGTCCTTCACTGAGCAGCTCCCTGACTGGGGCGTTTCTGTTCTCTCCCACGTATGTTCACCACACAACAGTTTTGAGAGTTATCGGTCAGATCTGTTTTCCCTTAGCCCAGGTGGAATGAATTGCTCTAAATCATTGACCTATCTTCCTAGTTGCTTCTAAAAATAAATGATGTTATAATTGTAAATTCTACATATAGTACTGCAAACGTCTTTGTGGAAGGTTGGAAATAAAACTTAAGCAGTATTTTTTTTTTTCTTCCTAACGGCCAGAACTTTGAGGAGAATATCATCTATGGAGACAATTAAGACTCAGTGACAACTTAATTGCCTCCCTTGAGAATGAGCACTAAGGATACATATAGACAGCATTGTGCTGCATAAGGATACCCAAGGTAGCAAGGTTTCAAAATCAATGCAACTGCGTAAGTGACGCACAGTGCCCTGGATAATTCATCCTGCAAAGCAAAACTGCACTGACAGCGCCATACTGCTTTTTTTTATTACTGGTTCACTCACAACTATTTCAGGAACCTGTCCAGCATTGCACTGTATTTTCAGATGGCTCAGCTTTTTCTGTTTGTTTGGAGTCTTTTTCATAGCAGTCCTTGTAGGAAATAGCTTTATGGCCAAAGCCAGGACTTACTCCATTTAGCTGAACAGGATGCTTGGAGGAGGATCAGGCTGTTACCTTTTATGTGGCCCATTACTTAACAGAAAAACGTATACTGCATTTTCTTCTGTATGAAACACAAGTACAACACAGATGATCAGGATTCTTGGTATTGTGACCTGAACAGCTCGGTGCTTGGAAATGCTGTTGCAAATGGGAAGTGAAAAATGCCCATTCTTTCACAAGACAGAATTCAGTCTCCGCTACTGGAAGTCAGGGGTGCATTCCTAGTTCTAACTGAAGAGTCTGTAATGGGAATCTTATTAAATAGAGTAACTTAGTACATAGGAAAAGCAGTAAGCCAAGTGAATCCTCATATATAGTAACTAACTACCATCTCCCTTAAATCCCACTCTAGAGAAAGTCTGCAAAGATGGATCATTAACAGAAGCTGTGAAAAACACATATATTTGTCAACAGACAAAAGGTGAGATTACAGCTCATGCATTCCTTGGGCTGAAGAGTTCTTTTGCTCACCCTCAGATATATAATATTCTTGGGAGGATGAGGGGGGCAAATGCGCCACAGAAGGGCATGTAAATGGTTGCCAAGCAAAGCAACAAGCACTTTCCAAATCTGGAGTCTCCAGCTGGTTTTAACAGGAGTTTAATTTATTTTCCTACACTTTTCATCCACTGCTCAGTCCTGCTCCCTGCTATTCCCCCTTAGATTCCCATTTTCATACCCCAAGTTTGTTTTTCCTCTCAGCACCAAATTAAACTGCACCATGTAGTACCAGCCTCTTGTATTGCATTAAGGTGAAATACTGTCACGTCAGGATGCATTAGTATTATTTGCATTATGGCTGCACTTACTGGGTCAATTGAGATAAGTGGCCCTTTATGCCAGGCATTTTACAAAATGTATGAGACAAACACAGAGTTTGTAATCTAATTAGACAGAAGAGAAAATGGTAGAGAAAAGCAAGACAGGGTGGAGTGATTAAGCACACTTACAGAACAAAGATTCTGGCAGAGACCAGAGAGAGGACCAAACTTTCCTGAGACCAGAGTGAATGCCCTGGATCGTACTGTCTCAAACCAGACAGGAGGCCCCACAGGAATATGCACTTACAGTATACACTACTTTGTGGCAGAAACTTGGTGCTATTTTCCCTTTTCAATGATTTTCAGGAAAAGGTGCTATGTTACTTTGTTGTCTAAAAAGAGATTAAAGCCAAAAGACGAAAAATGTTGTTGTAGAGGTTCTTTCCTCCCAGATTCCACTGGGAATGGAAATGTATCCACTGCATTGTGGTGCCATCCTTCATTGGGAAGTCCTGAGACTAGACTAGACTAGAATATTTCAGTTATAAGGGACCTACAATGATCACCTAGTCCAATTGATGATATTCCTCTACTACAGTCCATCTGGATCCCTTCTTGAGGGCTGACTTTTTCAAACACATTACCTAACAATTCTTAGGGGCTTCTTTATAGAATAATTTTACTTAAGAGTGCTCCTAGAAAGAATAAGGAAGCAAATTAACATACGGTTGTAAAAGGATTAATATTTGGAGATTTTTAATTCCTCTAGTATGGGCAAGCAACAGAGTCTTTCCTCTTTCCAGGGTGATCAAGTTTCAGGCTGTTGGGACTTTCACCTTAGATAAACCCTTCAAAATACAAATTCTGTCTGCTGTACATTAAATGTAAGATTTCCTGTGCTTTTATTTGAGAGAGAGAATTCTAGGTTGACCAGATTTCCTGACCCTTGTTTTGTGATATGAGGTGAACTGTCTGAATTCAGCTGCTATACACAGTGATGTTAATTCTCAGACCATGTAAAATAGATTGTTTTCAGTATTAGGCATGTGAGCAGTCCCACAGATTTAAGGGGAGTAGTTGCATATGTAAACATGCATTTAAATGATTTGCAAGATGAAGTTATAAGTGGGAGTCATTCTCTACCCAGTAGGTAGCCACATTTCAATGGTGAAATTCTATATCCTAATTACAGATTCATTATAAACCTCTTTGAGATCTTTTTTGGTGAAAGGAAGTATTGTACATGTACTTACGTAATGTAAGTATTGTACATGTACACATGCACGTAAGCACATTACTGCAGTATGTTTTCAAGATTCACAACAGGGTTTTATCACTAAAATAAGGTTTTAGAAAGAAATTCAAGACAAGAATGTTAATTTCATCTATTTTTCAATCAAGTTAATTATTTTTATTAACTTATGCTAGACAAATCAATGGCAAATGACCCAAGTGTCTCATGCTTTCTGTTTTCCTTTCCTGTCTGTTGTCCACATGAAAGCACTTTCTGGAGGAATCATGATAAATCCATGATATCTTACTTTATTCTACCTCACTTTTAAAAGAGCAAGCAGACAACATTGCAAATGTGCTGCCAAGATATATGGGTGATTTTGCATTAAGTAAATGCAAAGCCTGATCTAGCTGATTAGAGTCACAATTTTATGGACAGTTTTAAAAGTGTACAAAATTTCATCAGGGAAGTTTTTAGTTTTTTTATAATATAGTGGCTTTGGAATTTGAATTGTTTATTGGAATTTGGAATTCCAGGGTATTAAGGCATTACCCAATTTAGATTGAATTTTCCACCTTAACTTTTTATATTTTCCTTCTAGATTTTCTTCTGAAAATGAAAATAGTAAAACCTGTTAAGCTGCAACAAACAACTCATTTCTTACAAGTTAGTGATACAGCTCTAACACTGTTCAGTAAAGTTTCAACAGAACGGGTCTTTACTTGGAAAGGTCAATGTTTTGAAACCAGCACTCTTCACTGTAAAATATGTGCCAGTTTTGGCAGAAAGGTTTTAGCAAAGATGCAACTTCTTCTGAAGGAGGAGGGTGAGACTGTATGAATAAACAGTGTTCCAGTGGCTACAGCAAACAGCCTACCGGTGTTGAGCGAGTCAGATTGAAGTCTCTTTTTCCTGATTCAGTGACAGTTTTGATCTCCTATCTTTCACGTCACAGATAAAACCTTAACCACCAAGCTACTGGCCAATATGAAATTAGAATCTTCCCTGTTTATACTTTGTACAAACAAACATTAATTTTAGCAGAGACTTCAACTTGGCACTTCCAATCTTCACCTAAGCTCAGCAGCTGTTCTGTGGTGAGCTTCCCTTTCTTCTTTCATTAAAAACAATTAAATAAACTCTTAAAAGATTTTAATGTGAAATGTGAAAACATTTGAGTTTCCTAACTTTCACTAGACAGGCAAATGTTTCCCACAGTTTTAGTCAGCTTTGCAACACATTTTAGTTCAAGGGAAGCTTATGTGTTAATAGCGTAAAAAAGAATTGTTAAATAGAATTTGCTTTGTATTGTTGCGTTCCTTTCGCTCAGTTTCTCATTCTCTGTTTTCTCTATTCACTGTTACATTTTAAAACAGGTAGTAAGGACTTCAAAGCAGGTATCATATCTTCCTATAGATATTTCTTTAATGCATAATGGCAGAAAACTCACTGAAGAGTGGTTACAGCACTGCATGACATTAATTTTTCTGCAGAATGGTGGGCTCCAAGTTGCTGTCCATCTTTGGTGAGTTCATCCTCAGTGTTCTCTACCATGTTATCACCAGTTTCTCATCCAAAAATTTCCCAGGTTCCTTTCAGTAATCCTTCCCTACATATCTTCCACCTTTTTCCTTATTTTTCCTTCATGTGTGTATAAGTTGTTGCATTTATTCATATCAGCTAGAAGTCCACAACTATGACTGTATAACTGTGTGCTGTGTCCCAGGTTCCTTCTACTTTACTCTCTCTTCACTGCCATTGCAGTGTCATCAAGGATCACAAGTAAGATGGCAAACCAGTGGCATTATTTGATATGCTCAGCAAGACACATACCTGACAGCTAATTCTGCTTCCAGGTTGATGTTCCCTGCTGCAATCATGACATGTTTACAGGTCTTTCAAATTAAACAACCTTTCCTCCCACACACACATGTGCACAATGAGATTTTTTTTTCATAATGTGAAGTGATAAGCAGTCTAAATGGAGGAGTCAGTACTGCTGGCTGTGTATACAATTAAAAACAAGAACTACAAAAGCCATTTTGCTTTGTTCAGATTTCTTTAGGAATATAGTTTCCCAGGCTGTAACTTGGAAACTAAATACATTTCTGGATGTGGTAAAATTTTTATAATAGTCTTTAGTGGGAAAGATTTTTTTTCTGGTGGATTTAACATACTCTTTTCAGGTCTTGCTAAAGGACGAGAAAGCCTCTTTTAAGTTCTTTGCAAATCAGCATTCATGTCCCAAAGAAAAGTAAAATCAAAACCTGTATTTTTAAATGTATTGCTGAATCTTTTCCTCCTCTACACCCTTCTGCTCTCCAACAACCAATGGAATGCAAAGGGGCATACCCTTCTACGCATTCGTTGTTTCAGAGAGTGTGGAAACTTCTTTTTAAAGCAGAAAGCAACAGTAAAGAGCAAATTTTGCTTTCTGGCTTATACCCATAAATTTGATAATGAAGCCAAATGTATAGTCTTTTCCTTATTTCAATACCAAGTAACTTTTAAAATGCCTTTAAAAGCCATTTTCATAGAGGGAAGAAAAAGCATGAAGTTCTGAATTTTATGTGGGCCACAAACATCATCTTTTATAAATTCAGATAAAACCAGCATCCGAACATAATTCAGTTGGCTCAGAGAGAATACAAATAGATTCACAGAAGAATCAATAGATTCTTCAGTGAATTAAGATCAAGTTGCTAAGGCACATTTAGAGGGGAAAAAATACACCTCAATTCAGAATGTGAGGAGGACAAGTTGTTCTGAACTTTATTACCCATTTTGTTTTTGAGATTTCTCTGGTGTTGCCTCCTGAAATGGCCTCCTGCTTCCTAGCTGATAAACAAAATCCTTAATTATACTATTCACAAGAATAATTTCCAGTATCAATATTCCCCAAGTTCTCTTGATTTTCGTGACAGGACTTGGCTAAAGTTGTCTCTACACATAGTAAAAGCCCAGTATTCCTTCTAACTTAGCATTTTATAGGACCGAACTCTTTTGTCATATTTTGCAAACCTAACTTTTTTAGCATGGGGCACTAAATATATAATTTAATAATGTCTAAAATAAACCAGCACTGTTTTTTCAATAAATGCCTATTTTTATACCTGCCAAACATATAGGACAGGATATTTACTGATTTTTGCATGATTGATATAATTTACACATGGATTTATGTATTACACATGCAATTCCCTATTTTATTCAATTCTGCGTATTTCATAGAAAAAAATTCTTCTAATTTTCTTACTGTCTTTTTTTTTTCCTATTGTGCAAATTCTTGTAGGGAATAATACATATGGAAAAAAAATGGAGTTTGGGAGAAATATGTAATTTGTAAATTGACAGCTCATGTTTTCACGTTTTATACCTAAGTTGATGTCTATTCATTCAGAAGATTAATTAATCCCTAAGTGAAACATGCTTTCATTATGTATCAAACAGCATTTTTGTTTGATCATATTTTTTCATAATTTTTCTGAGAAATGCAAGCATTCTACTGTCTGTTTTTTCTAATTTTTCAGTTTCAGCATTCCCCCCAAATCATAATTTACACAACTTTATTCATCACCATTAGCTATAATTTATCTGGTCGTTATAAATTTTATGTAGTTAAAATGTAAAGGTGCAACTGTCCTCCAAATAAAGTTAATTTAAAAGCATACTGGACCATGTACACTAGATAATAAGCAATACTTACATGTATTTGTTTATAATAATATGTGTATAATAGTAGTCAAAATAACATAACCTGTGCAATAACTATGAGTTTCTATTGGAAAATCTTCTAAGCAGAATGGTTCCTGAGTTTTGCTGAAAAGACATGGGCTCACTGAATTTAATCTCTAACAAATATTGGAGATTTGTACAATGAGTGATTCAGTCTTCGTTATGGATAGAAGTAAAGATATATAACATATCCTGAATACCAGAAAAAAAGAAAAAGTCAAACACCTTTCAGGATTATTGGAAGGACACCAATACAAATGCTAAATACCAAGCTAAGAACACAGAACAGCCCCATGATGATTTCTAATACAATTATGCTTGATATTTGAAATTTTGACGTAGCCAGCTTTTTCATTTTAGGATAGTAAAGGGGTTTCTTATCTATTTTTATCTATTTTGGCATCTATTTAGATGTAACACCTTTTTACATATCAGTGTGTTAAGTGCTGTAGTTCTCATTAGCACAGATTTTGCACTGTTGATGTTTTCATCTAGTTCATTTGTCCTTGCTGGCAAGCATTTTGTGTCTCAAGACATATTATGATTCATAAGCTGAATAGCTTCCTTTTGCTCTGGGATTTGAGACACCAGCATGGAAGTATCCTATTCCTAGAGTAAAAGCTCCAGTGAATAATGTAGTATGACTAGAGTGTATCACTCAGTGATGGAGATATTTTGTCTGTGCAAATAGCTTAAAATTGCTGGTCAGGAAAAGGTAGATTAAGGCAGATAATGGTCTTCCGAGTCAGATTTTCTCTGGCATCAGAAATATAGTGATATAGTGATAAAACAGTATTAGAATAATTTTGCAGTACTGTAATTGGATGCAAACTTAATTTTAGATTTTAGCTTTCAACTGCTTTACCAAATTTACATAACACAAATGCTACTTGGTGAAGAAAATTATGTAGTAAACTCTCATGCACATTACGCTTAGACAAGGTCAAAATCCCACTTTTATCAAAAGGTGAAAGTAGCTTCTTTTTTTTAAAACAGACTATTGACACCATTGATTTGGAAAGATGTGAGATTTTCAGTAATTATGCGTCATGTTACGGCATATTTGCATACGGGTTTCATTCCATATCTATTCATTAAAAAAAGAATTTTCCATAGTTTTCTCATACATATATTAAAAGCCCAATTTTCTTGCAACTCAAAGTTGAGTTGCTTAATTTCTTTTGACTCTTTCTTGCTTTATACTTTGACTACTTTACATTAAATAATTTTCATTTAGAATCTGATCTTTTCATGTGGCTGTTTTATGCCTGAATATCTCTATTGATTTCAACAGAATTATCCATAGTGATATAGAAGCCAGTTCAGTAATGGTTGTATCAAAAAAGCAGGAATTCACCATGGAACAATTGCAACATATTGTATTGAAAATTCAGAAAATGTATATAACAATTCCCTAGTAAATCCTGGTGATAAAGACCAGATAGCTACCAGACTGGAGAGGTATCTTGCACTTCAGTTGTTGCATAATTAAGATCTGTAATGGTACATATCCTTTGAATTTTAGTATTTCAAGGTGTTTTTACAAATGTATAATGTAGTTAATTAAAAAGAAAAAAGTTAAATATGTTAATGCTGGATAACTACCTTGAACAGCCTCTAAGTGCCAACAAATCTTGAAGTGTGTTGTCTCAAAAGTCATTAGCTATCATGGCTGAGATTCTAAAAAATGTCTTCTAAAAACACAGTCAAAGATCAGATTTGTCATCTAAAACATCTGTTTGGTCTACAAGTTTTAAGATAAAAGAAGATGACACCAGCATCTCCCCAAAATGAAGAGATTCAGAGGAAGCTGTGATCTTATAAACATAGAATAGCTTGAGGCTATCCAAGGTTCTCTGAGTCTTATCTCCCTCATGATAATTTTAATATCACTGCTGAATGCAGTCAGTTTATTTTGAGGGGCAAGAAACAATACCTGGCAAGAAAGAAAGAGAGATCAGTTGGCACAATACATAACTGTATTTCAATTAATCAAAGTGCCATTGAAATACTTCTGATTGGTAGTTTTGGTATTCTGTTGTTCTGGAAATCTGGTCTAATTTTTCATCCAGTACTCTCTGAAGGAGTCTATGAATCCTGTAATGTCTGGATAGAGATTATTTAGTTTTAGTACTTTGATCAGTCTTTTTTGACAAAGCTTCATCAACCGTTACTGAGATTAATTTTTTCTATATGCTGTTGTCAGTGTTGCTTCTCTCAAACTTCTTCTTGGCACCTATATGCAAGTGGTTAGTTTGCATCAACAAAGGGCAAAAAAGCAAAACAAAAAGCCCAAAACACACTGGAGGAAAACCTCACATCTATAATTAAACATTACTTATATAATTTTTATATAATTTATATATAAAAATGCCTTATAATTAAACATGACTGTCACCTATGCTGAAAACAGTTTATGGTGGCATGTTTTTATTAATATAAAGAAACCTATAAAAGTAGATGCTTTCCAAAGTGATATTTCTGGTCCTGAGAAAAGAACTTGTCTATCCAAGTTAAGAAAAGAAGAAATAAGTAGTATTAACCTGCAGAATGCAGGCTACAGAATTTCATTAGATAATTCTCATGTCAAGCCTAGTAGCACTTCACCAAAGTCATGTATTGCTAATAAGTATATCAGTTTTTATTTCAAATATTTTATGCAAGGAAAAGGCCTTTCACATATGTTAATACCTTGGAAGTACAGGCTAACTCAAAGCCTAGAATAGTGGGGGAAATTTTGTGTTGGTATGATAACTTTGCCAGAACAGCTGCATGGAATGTGAGGGAAAATAAATCTTCGTCTATAGAAATAACTTCCATAGGTGACTCTGAGAAAGCAGAAAACCTAAGGAAAACCTAAAGCTAATGACAAGACTTTTTCACTAGGTGTACTATATATGTACACACATGCAGATAAAGAACATTTTTAGGCAGTGAATGCAAACCCTTAATATAGGAGGAAATTCAAAATCAAGAGAAATTTAAGCTGGTGCCAGGAGGAATACTGTAATGCTTTTTAAATATGCTTTAAATAGAGGTTTGCCCACACTGTTTTTGGAAATGTGTATGTATCCACCTGCAAAAAGCCAGTTCTCTAGGAAGCAGTTCTATTGCCAAGAATCTACTCCTGCCTTTAATGGAAATGTGTAAGTTCTCACCTTCTGATGTGGAACAGAAGGATCCACATCCTCTGGATAGTTCCAACTACCGGTTTTCTAGACCTGTGGTCCTATCTAAACTCTCTGTGTGGCATCCGTAGCTTCTACCCTTGTGAGCTCCACACTACATCAGTCCAAGGAAGGACTGTTAACACTGAGCCCTGCAGTTAACAGAGAACTAACTGTGCTTTTATTCCATCAGTACTATCAGCTTCAGGTAAATTGACTTTCAAAGTGTCTGACATGAAAGTTCATTCTAGACAAACTTTAAATGATCATCCAAGTTATGATGAAGATAGATAAATAATTTCAAAGACTTGTTTTCATTAGTGAATTGCAGCTATTTAATAGCATGAACTCTTTTCCATTGAAGGGAGAGAATTCCCTTGTACTTGCCAACTATTTATTGCAGCTAATACCACCTTTCACTTGCTTCTAGTTCATTGACTACTCATGTGCATAGAGGTGGATACGTCTTACCTCATAACTGTGTGCACCTTGTCTCAAATGCTTTTACCCGGACTTGGGAATTTCTCTCTTTTCTACCTAAAAGAACAATCGCAAGAGGAACTTAAAATCCAGATTGTTCATGTGAGTTTCTCATCAGTGGCAAATATATTTACTTATGAAAAATGTGGATGGTGACTTTGTGTTTCTGTTGGCTTATTTAAAAAGATAAGTCTATCAGTTGTTGAATGGTCAATGTTACTTGTTCTTCGCTCTGTGCACTATGTAATAGAGTAGTTAGTTCATAGCAAGGTTGCAGATATATAGCATGGCATGCTTTTTAATAAAGCCTTAATTAGCTCTTTTGAGACTCAAGCAACCTTAGAAGTGTAGGGCCTGTTTGTACGCTGTTGCTGACTGTTGTGTCTTACCTGAAAGGAAGCAAATGAAGAATGGTGTTAGTGCTAGCCACGAAGATAAAGCTTTAAGTTGAGCAGCCATAATGGCTGAAAACCTGCAGCATTTGAAGCTTTTCCAATTCGTGTAAGGAGTCTTTCATGCAAGTAGTAAATTGGATAAGCACTTAGATGATAAGTACAAGTTGCAAGAGAGTAGAGTGTAGATGAGAAACACAAATCTATATGCACATGACTCGGACATTTGCCACAGCTGTAAGTATTAGATAAAGAACAATTTGATTGTAAAACTTGAGCTGTTACTATTCAGCACTCCCTAGATGAAATTTGATGTCATTGAGCAGAGTGATGACACCCACACCATGGCAGGAAATGCAATTAACAAGACAAAAATGCAACACCTACAGACAGGCCATCTGGTTACCTGGATATCCAGACCAAAAAGAACTTGCATGATATCAGAAACAAGTATTAAATCTTACCATAAACTGAACTGACCATGAAAACGATGATGAAAAAATGACGATAAAATTGGGGTTTTCTTTTTTCTTTTTTTCCTTTTTCTTTTCTCTTCTTTCTTTTTCCTTTTTCCTTTTTCTTTTTTCCTTTTTTCTTTTTTTTTTCTCTTTGATTTCTGTACTGTCCCATTGGGAAGTAAGGACACAAATGATTGACACTCTTACTAAGAATAACTCCTGAAATACTGGAATTGGTCATAAGTGAGATGATGGTAACTGTGACCTGAGACAAAATGAAGCTGTAGAGTGAGAAGGATCAAAACATTAATAGCCATTAGTGCAGAGCAAATACAAAAGTTCAAGGTAAAGGAACTGGGAAGCAGACACTATCTGAGAAAGCAGACATTGCAGTTCAATGTAGAGAAAACAAACAAAAGGCAGGAAGTAAAATGCTTAGCCTAAAATATTACTGACAGTTGAGTGGGGAAAGAAAGTATTCCAGTATTTGTTCCCTAAAGGAAATGAAAGTTGAAGCAAGTGTGAGCACATATAGAGACTACCAAGAAAGAACACAAGTTGTGTGACAAGATTGTCTCCAAGGTTCTCCATATGCATACTTATTATTCAGAAAAAACTGACTGATGTTTTTGCCACTCTGCAATAAGACCAGTAACAACTTGGGTTCTGGTTGGCTGGCAGAGCTGCAGTCTTATTCCAGCAACACTAATAAGCAACTGATATGTGACCATGAGAAGAGAACTTTAGCATTGTAAGACCAGTGGACTGGCTATCAAAAAAATTCCTCACAAGATGATATACTGTTGCCTGAATTTTTTAACAACTGGCACAGAAATACCCTAGCTTCCAAGAAAACTGCTTCCCAAAACAGTTAAGTAAATCTCAGACAAGCCATCAGCTTGACCCAGGATAGAAATGTTTCACTTTTCTTCTAAAATTGTTACATGGTATCACCTTTTTTTTCAATTTTTTCTTTTATTTTAAAGCAACTTGTAAAATGTTTCCTAATGAAAACCCAACACTAAACAACTGTATAATGTAGACACAGAATGTTTCTACATTCCAAAACGTGTTGCTTCTTTCATTACCTGCCATGTTTTTAGATATACCTAGACAAAATTTGACTTGAAATCAGAAATAATTTTGGCTCTGTTCAGTATTTGGCAAATAAATAAGTATTTGGCCAAAGAAATCAAGGACCATGTGCCACAATAATGAAAAAAAATGTGCCTTGATAGTGAGTAGTGGGCAGAATTCACTGCTCTGGAATAAGGAACCGGTTCCACTTTCCACCTGAGAGGCAGGACAAGGCCTGAGTTTACAAAGCTGCCTAGGAGAACCAGAGAGTTTGCAAGACCTCTGTTTTTGAATGTTTAAGAAAACAAAGTTGTCTGTGAATTACTATGTTACTTTCACACCTCACATTTTTACAAATCCCAGTCTCTGTTCTAACAAAATCTCAGAAATGACACAATTATAAAAGTAGACTGACAAACATTAAAACGGACAGGATATAAAATGTTCTCAATTCAGTAGCTTGGATATAAACTAAAAGCTAAGAAGACAGGACATGTTTCTGCACTTGAAAAACTTCCCCCAGAATCTTCTTTCAGGGACAGCTTGAAAAGACAAATTGTATTGGATTTTTTCAATCTGTCGCAGTAGAGGATAGCTTCTGAGCTGTAGAGAGATGCCTTCAGATGAATCATATATCATTTTATCTGAGAAATTATAAACCTTTCTAGTTCAGTTGTTTTTTTCCCTCTCTCTTCGAATATCAGGAAAACACCATCCAACTCTAATCCAATTACATACTACCAAAACAGCTATATTAATCCAAACCAAGTGTTGGAGTACCTCATTAGTTGAATTTTCTATATTCTCTTATCCTAGTTCTCTCTTCAAAATTAAAATATCAATGTAGAGCAAAGTGAGAAAACATCCATGCTTTAATGGGAGCTCCAGGCTGAAGATGATAGCCCATATTGTATGAAGCTGGAATCCAGGCTCAGTGGATCCCATTAGAAAAAAAATACAGTACAGGTGAGAGCTTATTGTCTCTCTTGTGAGAAGTGAGAATACATATAAGACCCTACGCAACAGGTTAGTTTTAAGACTAATGAAAAGCTCTACCAACCTCCCACTTAAAATATGTGGAGTTAACCTGGGAGTTTTTCCTGTTTATGAGAAATCTGCATCAGTGCACAAGAACTGAGAGAATCTCATCATTCTCTGATATTGTGCACACAAAATTGAACAAGAACACTGTTTTCTGATCAAATGATTCAGTATAAACATAACTTCCTCGGTGGCTGCCTATTCAGTACTCATCTATGATCACATGTAGGGTTGTACTTTCATATGAACTCTCTTCTGGCATGCTGTCATGGGCCATAGCCTTTACAGTTTGGTAAAGTTCTTAAAAATGACCATTTTACAACTCATTTTCTTCCTGTTGTGATTCCTTTTGTCAGGAACTTTGCTCACTGCAACTTTTATTTTCTTTTTCTTGAGGAAGGTTCATATATATTATTTTTCAGTTAAGCTTTTTGATTAACTGAATCACTAAGACTTTCTGTGAAGTAAATGAATAATGATATTCATGTTTTATAAATGGGGAAGCTGAAGAACAGAGACGGAAAGTGACTTTCATGGTGAGTCAGTGGCAAGGCTGGGAATAGAAACCAGAGATCTTTACTGCCAGTTCCACTCTAGCAGATGGAGACCACTGTTCCACAGGTGACATCCCCAGATCCACAAACAGAGCTACATAAAAACAACTTCAGGAGAGCAAAATCAAGCAGTCACAAGATATGAAATGACAAACTAAGGACACTTATGTAACTTCCATTTCCAGTGTAGAGGTGCCTGTTCTAGTCTAAATCTTTCCTACCACCCTATTTTTCCCCCTACTCCAGTCAATGTTCAGCATAATCTTTTTCCACACATACTGAGTACTATATCATTGCCTGATTTCAGTTCAGCTGCATGAGCCTGTCCTATCCCAGAGCTCTACAGCCCGTTCAGACTAGATGTAATAAGAAAATCTAAATAGATTTGTTTGAAAGCACTGGCTGATGCAGGGTCCCATCATAAGCCTTCCCTACTATTCCTTATTTTTTAGTAAATTTCTTTTATTTTTAAAGTCACTATCATTGTGGTTCTGCACAGATAGTGTGAAAAGTGATATATTAAGTCACCTTTAGCAGTTTCATACAGTTTTATTGCAAAATAGTAGAAGGTGATGCTTTGGCAGTGTTTTGGAGAAAATAAAAAAAATGCAGATCTTAATTCTGTTTTTTCTGAATTTTCAAAATTAGGACATTTCAAGAAATGGATACATATAAAATTCATCAAATTATAAAAAATATTCAAAGAAATTGTTATTAAAGTGAGAAGGTAGAAAGCCTGTAATGCCTTAAGGGAAAGGAAATGTGTAGTGGAGTAGTTTGATGGCATGTAACACACCACCTTTTCTTTGGGATAGTGATTTGATGCTGTAGTAAATTAGGATTTTGAACTCCTAATGCCAGATCATAAAAAGATCTTGTGTTCCAGCTGCAAACCACCATCTTGCATAAACTGCATTTGCTAGTCAAGGTGCTGTCTGTCTTCATGTCATAGTAGAAAGCCATCATAACATCATCATTGGTCTGGGTAATTCAGAGAAGTGCAGTTTGCATCCATGGCTGATGTGGACCAGATATATATGGCAAAGTGATTTGATACTGTACAGATCTGGTGTTAGTGTTTGTGGAGTCACAGCCTGAGTCAGAACAAACAGTAATAACCAATCTGGAAAGAATCCCAATGTCATCACTTCTTTTACCATGGTAAAAGTCTCATCCAGACATGTTCCATTCCCTTTCTGGCTCATTTCTTTGACCTGTCCATGAGCAGTTTTTTGAATATCACCTTTGGTTATCTCTTAGGCCATCTAGGTGGCTGTCTGTTCCCAGCTATTAGTCTGTTCTTGCTCCTCTGTTCTCAGTCTCATTCTCAATGGATGCACTATGCTTGTTCCTTCTGCCTCCAGTATAAGACCATTCCCTCTCAAAAACCTGTACGCCAATAGGATCCTTATTCAAGGTGCCAGGAAGATACAAATTCCTTATATTGGTGATAGGCAAATAAGAAGTCAGTAAATTGCTAGGGACATTGTCTGATTGTGTTTAAATTTTTAGTTAGAAGAGCTACTTCCTGAGCTCACACCCCATCTGCTTTTGGACAGACCTAGGTGTTTCTTTTAAAAATATATTCTTGAAAACTTTACACCAGATGGCAAGCAGAGCTTGCTGACCCCTTACCAGCATTTTAGGTTGAGGAATCCCACGTAGCAGCTTCTGTTACTGTTTGGGGCAGGAGGTGAGCTGGGTTGTACAGAAAAGCTGCATGAAATGAGCTAGGACATTAAATAAGAAGTTTCAGCCCAGAGTAAGATTTTTATATCTGAATTATAAACCTCTGTAATAGAAATGGTAAGGGAAATTCAAACAGGCTATTAATTGTAGCAGTGCCAATATATTAAGATGAATAAGATTTTCTAAAGGTATATACTAAGCAATTTCAGTTTCTTTTACTTGCTTCATTAGAACTGAATTCTGTGTAGATGCATTTTCAATAAACGTGTGTGCTGATTTAAGAGATCCTCTATTGGAGTCAGTCACCTCTGCCAAGGCTCAGAAAGAACTATGTTCCTAATGCCGCCAGGTTTATACTGCTGTTACATGCTCCACTATGCCTTTCACTTTCTATAATCTTCATCTGACCTATGGTAAATCCATGCTGACTGTTCTTACCCTGAAGGAAATGAAGTGAGATTAAGGCTTCTGAGGGTATAAAGTTTTGAAAATGAATCTTATAGTCCTGAGGCTGCTTGGCTGTTTGAGAAAATGGTACAAGTCCGCTGGTCATGATATTTTGTTCAGTTGACAAAACTCTTTGAGGAAATGCTGAAACTTCTCCTTTGAGAAGGGAAGTTTCTGTTGTACTTGGTCAATGAAGGTTTCCCTGAAATCTTACCTGAAATTTCAAACAAACAGAAAGAGAATCAATCTAGTATTATCCATAGCATGGTGGCTTTGTCACACAGCAAGAGAAGAAAACTGGCTTAAGTCCCTTCTCTGCCTGGTTCAGATCAAGAATTTGAGTCTCAGCTGAGACTCTTTTGTCGTAGCAATCACTTCACCTGGTCCAATTTTTTTTTAATATTTACATGAACTAAAACTGTTCTTAGGAAAGACATGGAAAAAAGGAAATGAGGATTCACTTTTAGTTTTAAAAAAATTGAATGGGGACTCTTTTACCCAGATCTCATTCTGCAGGAGTAAACTGAGTGAAGTTCACAATACACACAGATAAATATGTTAGCCAGAAATCAAGGCAAAAACCAGAGGAGACAACCTAAAATGATAGTCCGTAACACATTTACAAAGGACACACAGCAGAATTCTAGACTGAATAACTGTGTCTATGAAAATGATTCTTGTCCTTGGAAGAAGAGAACAATTTTGTTTCCATGAAAAATCATCCGTATTGAGTTCTTTCTAGTTGTGCATGAGGTAATAATGTTGGTTTATTCCATTACTGGTTCTCCTGTGTTTTTACTATGCCAAGCCTCTGCATATGCTACTGTAAACAGAAATTTTTTTACATCACTGTAGAAGTGCTTGCCATTGTACATCTGGCTGCTTCGGTATATTTGGGCAACAGGCACCTCTGCCAGAAATAACCAAGTAAAAAAATATATGTCAGCATAAATGGTTCCCTATTTTTCCTGAATATTCATATTCTCATGGGAAGTATTTCCACAGACTTCCTTTAAAGGAACAAAATGTTTGGAAAGCTTAGAGGGACAAAAAACATTTCCTCTGACTAAGCATCCCTAAATTGTTAAGCATCATTTTCAGAATACACAAAAATATCAGCTACTTCATTTGACTTGTTCCGTATTGTTTTTCTGCCAGCCTGTTCTTTCTTTAGCTTCTCTGAAAAAGATATTTCCATTCTGAAGGTCAGATGCAGAAAAATTAAGGAATCCCATCAATGTAATAATAAGAAATATCAGCTTTATAACAGATGAAATGAGACTATCACAAAAGAAAGAAAACCATTTCTCTTTTGTACTTGTCAGTGTTTCATTGTATGTTGTTATTAAGGTGAATCCAGAACAGTGCTTATTTCTGTCTGTCCAGGAGCATGTGCAGGCAGTAACTTCTCACTATTTCTAGCTGCTAGGTACCTACCATACCACATTTAGCACTTCGAGTTCCAGGCGGTTTTTCTCAAGAGATCCAAAGACCGAAAATAAAAACTGTAGCTTTATAGCTGCCAAGCTACCAGACTCAGTGAAGTTATTCCAATATACACAAGCTGAGGATTTGGCCTGTAAGGGGAGTGGTGTCCATCAGTGCAAGAGCACTGTTAGGAGGCATTTATACTGGCAGCAGATATGCTATCTCTGCTGTTTTTCTTACTCATTTTCTCTGCACTGAAATCATGGAGCTTTTTTCTTAACTGCTATTCATTATGGTTCTCTGCTGGAAAAATACCAGTAATTTAAAGGTTAATAGAATGCTGATGTCACTGCAATTAGAGCAGAGGAAAAACATTTCTGTAATTACTGTTAATGCTTTCTTGCTCTTCAACCAGTAGGATATGGCCCCCAGTCTGAGATGGAAGGTGGGTGTAGAGATGTGTGTGAGCGAGAACTTGTGACAGGGTGATCAGACTAGTGCAGAAATTATGCCTGAGTCGCTTTGGAGCATGTTGGAAATTGGTCATTAAGCAACCCACCTGGGAGGAATAGAAGCCAAAATGTCAAGCATGAGCATGTCACAAAAATCTAGTTTATGGGACTGGCTAGCCTGAAAAAATTCAAGACATGCAGTTAATCAAAATTCATTCTTTGATTTTCACTACACTGCATTACAAATACACCCATTACTTAGGAAGTTTACATTTTCAAAAATAGATAGTGATACTGCAGAGCTGTACTGACAAAGGAGCCTGTGATAGTGACCCCCGGAGCAGGGCTGGAAGTCGGTTGCACCCAGATCATTATTCCTAAAGCAGCTGGTTGGTGCTGTGCCTGGTGACACACACCAGCAGCTGCCCATGGAGTGAGTTAGTGCCTTGAAGTGCACAGTGAGGTCTCCGTTCTGCCTCACTAGGTGGGAAGTGGCGTTTCAGAGCTCAGTGGATTAGCTGTGCGCAAATGGAGTAGCTGAGCTGGGAGGTTTTCTGTTCTGCCGATGGGAGACCTCTGCCTGAGTGGCTGGAAGAGACCTCCAGCTGCACTACCCTGGAGTACCCCGGGATGGAAACAGGAATCTCTCCCACTGATTATTATTACATCCAGATAATAGGTCCAGCTATCTTTATGTGACCTGGCCAAGCGCAGTTCATCAATAAGAACAATCCTCACTACCCAGCAGGGTGTCCTTATTGAATGAAGGGACATAAGGCCATATCCTGGCTGCCCTGTGCTTTGCAGGAGGTTGCTGGCCTCCCTGGCAGTGCTGAGGGAACACAGCCTGTGTCAGATAGACCTCTGTTGCCGTGCTTTCAGTGCCTGGATTCATTCTTGGTTTAAACTAAGACAGCAGGCTATCTGTGAAGTCAGAGATTTTGCTATGAGAGGAAGAGTGATAAAGTGTTCCAACCACAACTATATTTGATATATGAACACATCGCAAACCCTTATTACCCGTAATGACTGTCTTTCTTAGCTGCACTGTTAGTTCAGCATGTTTTCATTTTTTTCTTTGAAAGAAGGAAAGATTTACTTTAAAAAACTGTTAAGTTATAAACCTTGCCATTTTGACTTAAGTTTCTTAGATTTCTGAGCTCCTACTGTACATTTCACTATCTATAGTTTGTCCTGTATGGCTGACTCAATCTTGATGGAGATTTCTATGTTTTGAAGAACTCGTATTTTTGGATAACTTTTTATACAGATCTTACCAATCAGTTATACTGTTTTAGTCTAGTCCACTTGTTTTCTTTCTGGATTATAGGTGCTTCTAATTTGTCAATTATGGTATGCTTAAGCAGTCACTAAGCTGTGCCTAAATACTTTAATTCACCTACTTCTGCCTTTTGGAAACTTTTAAAGGCTACCTTCATCTTATAAGTTTATTTATTCTATTCTGCTAGTTTCTAACATGGCTTTTTGCAGATCATCATCTTGAATTATAGGTTGTGGTCAGCAAAACTTACTGGCTGAGGCATGTGCTCCTTGAACAGCTTCCTTGGCTCTGTCTGTTGTATTTGTATAAAGCCATAATATTGGACCATAATAAAGCCCCAATAGTGGACTTCCATTTATTAGTGTGTAGCAACATTTTCACAGGGCAGTATAATTTTGCAATGTATAGAATTACTTTTTTGCTATTTTACTTAATGTAGATGGAAATTAAATTTATAGTTATTCAAATTTCTGTAATGTTGAAAGAGCATAAAAAGAGAATAATTTCTGCATCATAGCAACTGTTTCAAGAAATGTCAAGAAATTGCATTCCATGTCTTCCAAATGGCTGGTTTATATGCAAGCAGCTGAAGTCACCCACTTCTGGGTTACCAATCCCCTTGATTTCCTTTGGCATCAGATATATTTTTTCTTCACACACAAACCTTTTTTTATGTGTAAGTATGTGTATATGTATTTAATGGACAGAATTTCAAAATTGGTGGTTTTTTACTAGAAAAAGCATTTGTTTGCACACACCTAAGACCTTAAGAAAAAACTACCTACAAAAAAGTCATCATATGAGTTTTGCTAACTTTAATGGCGTTGCATTTGCACAATTACTAATGAAATTCTACATTCTGATGGATCCAGAAATCATCATGCTACCACTGAGCACGCTTGTGCAGTGCTGGGCCAGAGTGCAGTATTGTGAAGACATACCAACTTCCTTCTTTAAAGCAATGTGACACTGCTAGTGTGGCACTGTGCTCAGGCTAATTACGTCTGTCCCACAGAGCTGGTGCATTCAGTAGTAGCTCAGGTATCTCTGTGTCCTGTGGTGTGGTACAGTGCAGATGTGCCCTAAGAAACTAGTCAATGAAAAGTAGAAAAGAAGAATAAATTTTACTATTGCTATTTTTACTGTCAAAGATTTCCCTTTGGCAGACCCGTTGTTAGTTACCTCAGAGCTTGCATGTGTCACAGTAGATGTGGATTTTTATAAAAGAATTAGAGTTTGCAAAAAAATAACTATATGTTTCAGTTCAGAGCCGGCATCCCCCGGAGGAACTTGGAATGAGAGAAGCAGCAACTGCAGGTGAAGGTCAGAAACACTGAAGAGGGGTTGTGATAATAGACAGGAGCAGGTAAAAGTTTCATTGCAAAGGGAACAAGCATGCTAGATTAGGAGGAAGATAAATAGGCCTTTGAAACTTCAAATCTTCACCTTTCCAATTTAACATATGAAAGTGAACTATATCTGAATGCTTATGGGAATCTAAAACTGAAAAATACCCAAGGTTCTTTCCTGACTTTTTTTCAATGTTGCAGTAGCTCAGTTTTCACTTTGAAACACAAGTGGTGAGCAAAATTCTCCTAATGTGATCTGTACATTTTAGACAGGCATGTCCTCCAGAGATGATTATTACAACAGCAAGTATTCCTTTCTTGTGTCATCACTGCAGTGATCAAGACTCTTGTACGGACTCTCAGAATGTTGTACCAAACTGCTCCTAAGTGATTTTAATGATTTAGAATTGCAAATAAGTTATAGTTTAGCTGTACTAAGGCAAATATAATACTGAAACTGCATCCTTCGGTATGTATTTCTGTACTACTTTTAAGTAGACTGAACTATTTGATTTTTCCTGGTGTTGTGTCTGTAGTCTGCATTAGATCTGAGACCCAAGATCTTCATGGTCTCAGGCTTAGTACAGGCCTTTTTCATGCAGGCCAAACCAATTAAGAAGAGTTGTAACATTTAAGGACTTAGCCTAAGTTTATTATCTCTAATTCTTTTTAATGTATTTTGACTGAGTGTGACATGGAGTATGGACCAAAGAGGTTAGACATTTCAAACAAAAACAGAAATTGGAGGAGTTGTACCTCTTTTATAGATCCTTGACGATTCAGGTAATAAATGCATGGGAGAATAAAGGATATCCCTTTTATCTGAACAAAACTTGTATCTTCAGACACCAGGAATCTTGCCCTTCAGTTAACTGCAATTGCTGTAATTCAATGCAAATACTAAATTAATCACTTTAGTACAGTGGAAAGTTCACTGTTCAAAAAATGGTCTCATCCTCTCACTTTCAGGTTCAACTTCCAGCTCTAGATTTTTCTAGCTGTCACATCTTTTTAGACTACATCAGGCTAAACTGAAACTAATCATAGGCTTGCAATGTGGCAAATCTGCTTGGCCAAAAATTACTCTTCACTCCCTCTTCTTGTAGGAGTAGGTTCCAACACTGTGCTTATTCAGCCAGACTTTTCCTCAGGTCAACAGGGTGACTAGTGGTCCTGACCTTAGTGTTTTTCTCTGTCTCAAGGTCAAGGAATAACGTGGGAGTCAAGTGTGTCAAATATGGCTATACCAAAACCTGGATGTGTCATATTAAACCATCAGCAGTATTTGCATTGCACTTAAGGAAGCAGTGGCCATGCAAAGATCCTCCTGGCAGGGAGCATTTTCAGAGGACCTGTGGCTTGCTCCGACTCATGGAAAAGGGTTAACTTCTTCAAGCTCCAGGTGAACAACTCTTGGACGTGGAGAATGCTTACTAAGATTGTGGATGGACCTCCAGAGAAATGTTACAATCTTTGTGAAGGCCATCTCTCTACAAGTAAGAATGGTAGCAAGCTGCCTGACCAACAGTAGTAGTTATCAAGAGAACAAAATCGCGGCCTTCTCCAGGAGTACCCATGCATACTTTTGAGGGATAGTTTGCCAGTGAATTGGAAGCTATGGTATTGGTGTCTAAGAGCTCTTATGCCTTGTTGAATCTTTCCTTAACATGCATTTTTCCTCCTCTTTTTATTTTTGTTGACCTCTGCTTCTTATTCCCATTATTCCCTTAACCCCAGATTCGTGAAGACACAGTGGCAATATGTAGCTAATGGTTCTTTGTCTAGTCCTTAAAAACAATGCGTACATATCTTGTTTTCTTTTCAAGATGTTGCATTAAAGTATGGAAAACAGTGGGTGATGTACAGAACCCATACTGACTGACATAAACTTCTTAAAGGAAAATCTGATACGGATTTAATGCACATGTTGATGGAAAACAGCATTTCATTTTCTCAAATTTGCAGCTGATGGCATGGAACTCTTGAGGCCATTTAAAACAATGAGATAGTTTTGTTAAAGAAATTGCATGAGTTAAATCACCAAATAACTTTAAAACTGATAAGTGTTCATTATTGCTCCTCCTCTGAACTTGTGAATAACATTTTTACTTCATTTTTAAATGCCCATACTGCAAGATTATTTCAGAAGCTTCATGTTCAGTTTTTTATCTAGCAGCAAGAGGGATAATTTGCCCACACAAGCTTTGCCGTTTCATAGTGAGTGAGGAGAATAATAAGGTAATAGTTTTGCTATCACAATTAAAGGTGAAAATTATTTCTTTTACATTTGCAAATACTTTCAGTAGATACTGGGCATAAACTTACAGACAGCTATAGAATCATTTCAAGAATCTGCTCTAATTTTCAAAGGTCAAAGTACTAGCATAAAGAAGGAAAATGAGATGCAAGGTACTTAGCTTCTGTAATACCTAGTTTCATAAGACTGCTATCGACAGCTCTGATACTGTAATGAGGAGAATTGTCAAAATAGGCAAAAAGATTCTGTACATTTTATTGTCCTCTGAAATTTATCTTCATAAATATTTTTACATGCACATTTGTTAAATGTAATAGTCACTCCAGCTGAAATTATTTTCCTCTTTACCTTTTCCCTTATGTCTAAGCACCTAAGGAAAAATGTGTTTTCATTTGTTTCTGTCTTTGCACAATAGTTACACAATATTTTTCATGCCAGAAACTCCCAAAACTCTTAGTAATTTATTTTAAAAAGACCCTAAAAACAGGAACACAGTACAAAGGAGAGGAAAAATTAACAAAAAACATGGGATAAAAACCTGTTAATAATGTTTCTGCTATGAAGTGAAGCTTTCTGTGCCTCTAGACTTGCACTGTTTCCCTTGCCAAGTGACAGCTCTGTTTACATGTGCTGGCTTTTGACTCTTTAGATAGAAAATACTGCTTTGGTAGTATTAACAGTGGAACAAAATGGTTTAATCACAGGAAGGAACAAGAAGTTTTCTTGTCATTGGATAAGAGTATCTTCCCCTGGCTGAAAGTTTAGCTTGTGCCCATTTATAACCTTTCTATTTTCAGCTGAAACCTGAATCCTTGTTCTTTACATGGAGAATGCTACTTTCTGTTAATATTCTCCTATAATGGAGAGGAGGGATTGACTGTTGAGTGCATAATTATGGATCAATATTAGGCCTCTAAATTTCTCAGGGATACATTCGCTTCTATCAAATTCTTTACTGAAAATATTGAATATGTTCAGTAGCTCTACAGATCCCTTGACATGACTTAGCTGACTAACAGTGATCCATAGACCACACTTTGTGAGCCAGTACCCAAAACCATAAAACTATATAAAATGCAAATGTTAATAGGAGTTTCTATTACAGCTGTATTATGCTGTTCAGTACTGTAGTATCATGCTGTTCTTGATCCCAGTTTAAGGTAATTTTCTTATCTATAAAATAGTAGTAGACATGGTAAGTACAACCACTGTACTTGGAATAAGTATTTTACTCCACAGTATGACTGTTTCACTGAAAAAAAAATTAAAGAACTATTTCATATTTTTGTGGGCACCAGTGGATGTTTGTTTCCATACTTTTCACTGCAGGGAAATTGTTGTTTCCTACTATATATGAACCTGTATCTGATTATAACAAAATATTTTTAAATTTATATTCCTAGTGTGCTTAGTTATTATATAACCAAGTTTCAGTATATGTCATGAAATCGCAGCCTCTTTCTCTCCCCACTTTAGTGCAGCTAAGCAGGGGCAGTTAACCTGAGAAAATAAATGTGTATTTCACAAGAAACTGCAGTGGCCTGAAATGCCCTCTGTTCACAATCTCATAACTGAAATATGTTTTTATTTGGTGAGGTTGTATTAGGTGCGCAGCATGAGTCTATATCATACTAAAGACTCCTTGTTGGTAGAGATAGCTATTGTGTAAATATTCTTCAGTTTTAAGATAGAGAGCAAAGTATAAATCGAGGATCAAATCCTGTTAAATGGCTTCATGTTTTTGTTTAAGGCATGAGGACTGTAGCTAGTCACAGATTGTGATGGGTGGAGTCCATAATTTGTATTTTGCTTACAGCACAGTATGAAGTAAGAGAGCTTATTGCAGGAAAGTGTTGTACACATGAAACTGGCTGGTCCTTTATTTTAGTAGCAATTCTTTCGTTACTTTTCCTATGCAAAATTGTGCAGTTTCCCCTAAATGAGTTTTAACTTGAATTGAAACAGCTTCTCAGGTACAGATTTGCTTTAACCACCACTTTCATTCTCTTCTTGTGTATGTGGTGGGCTGCGGGTTTTTTCAATGGCACTTGGCTACCTCTGTCACTAGGCATTTAACCTTTTTTTTGAAAATAGATGTGTTAGAAGGCCTTTCATGAGCTACCAGAGCTTACTTTCAAAACTCAGTGAGTTCCCAGTCGTACAAGCCCTCTGCAAGATTAATTCAAGTCAATAGGGGATTTAAAAGTGAAAGGGGAGAAAAATCAGGTCAGCAAAAAAATATGAATAGAATGATTAAATCACTGGGAAATGCTGTGGTGAAAGACAGAGGATTCCAATTCCAGTTATTATAGATTGGGAGGCTGAGGTGCTTAATAGCAAGGAAGGAGAGTATTGCTTCAGAATTGGATTGAATTGGCAGAGTACATCCAATCAGTCTCCTTCTAATAGAATGGTTGAATATGTAATATAAGATGATAGAAGTGTTTGGTCTCTCTGCTTTTTAATAGGACTACTGTGAATGTAGCTCCAGAGGAAAAGATCATTTGTGTTTCCTCTCACCAAAGGGACAAAGTATCTAAGCATGCCTTTGATACTGTGTGGTTTTGTGGTTTCTGATTTAAAATAATGCTGGCAAAATCTGGGTGGACCTAGTACATCGTGTCCTATTTGGGAAGGTCAAGATTAAGTCCTGATCCAGTAGTCAGTGCCAGAGTCCATATCACCAGTTATACATTGATATCAATATCTTCCAGATGGTGGTTTGCTGTCTTTTAAATCCTAGCTTTTACAATAGTAAAAACATTCCCAGCTGCACTGAAAATGGATACAGACAGGAAGGAGTGCAATTCAGGTATTCTAGGAAGAGTTAAATTTAAAATGAAAATCCTAGCTTCTCTTAAGACCTATTTATATCAGAAGTATCCAGTCTTGCTAAAGTATGCTTTAAACCCTTTAAAGGGTTTTGGATCATGAGAGGTAGATGTTCTCTGGGGTTTTGTCATCACCAGATGAGATAAATATTCTAGGCCTGTAATTGACTTGTTACAGACGTGCACAGAATTACAAACACAACGGAACCCCAAACTTCATTGGGGAATCTGGTCACTACTTCAGTATAAATATTCAAAAGTAGGAGATGAGGCAGACTTTCTCAGTCTTGCATTATATATGCACCCAGCATTATGGCTTTTTAATTCTGTTCTTAGGTGGTACAGTACTGTCATCCCATAGAAATTAGAGATTAAAAAGTCTATGCCAGCCTGTACATTCTCCATACTGCATGGCAGAAAAGCTATTTGAAGTAACTGAGTGCTCAAAAGCAACAGAGAATGCCTGGATTAAAGCTTGAAGACAAAGGTACACATACCCTGAAGATCTGACTTGTACCACTGTCATCTGACACTTCAGAGTGCTGTTCAGCAGAGTGTGAATTGATGACATGTTGTTTACTCCTCCTCATGCTAACTCCCTGCATGGGCATGATCTGTGCGTGTATATATGTATAAAAGTGGACTCAGCTATCACCACTGCATGGGGAGTATGTGTAGAGCAGCTGGAGATCAAATATGTGGCCCAGCTTATTGTATGCTAACTTTCTTATGTAGAGAGACCCTTTGCTAACCAAATTAAAGCCACTATAATTATAAGTGCCCAGGGAGAGGTTTCATGCAGTTAAATAAACTGGAGTAAAACATGTTAACTTTCCCATTTGTCCCTCTGTAGACAAGCCCTAAATACCTTTACCATTTTTTCAGCCTTCATAAATCCTTCATGAGTCCAGTTTCCTGATGTCAGAACAGGACTGGGTTCTGCAACCCACATCAAAGTTAACTTGTGGGATTTTTCTTTGGTTTGCTTTTCATAGTTACGGATACTAAGCTCCAATAATGTGCTTAGCGCTGTAAGAGGCAGTAAAAATGACACTTGCTTGGCCCAAGGAGTGTGCAACCTAACAATAGACAGACAGTGCAAACTGTGCTGGGAGACCTGGGGAAGGTACTTCTTAGAGAAGTGTTTCTTTTTTTAAATTATGCTTGGGTACCTGACAACGTTTACGTTAACATTGGTTAGTATCATGATTTCAAGAAAGATGAGACTTTAGGGAAGGGATTTGGCTTCTTCAGATTTTATTCTACCTCATGCAAAATGATCAGATCACTCAGCCATTGATGCTGTAGTCATGTAAGTTCCTTCCTTACTTTTTTCTTATGTGGTATTTGAACTTGCTTGTTGATCTGTGCTCCTTACATTTTACACACTGACTAATAGGCTACTCACAAATGCAGAGGAGTTTATGTCCTGCCAAGTGTGTTATTAGAACAGTACTCTGGGCACTTCAATGCATACTAAGGAAGTTTTGCTGGCCTTACATTGATGTCGGATATTGCTGTGCCAAAAAATCATCTCCAAGAAAATAAGCTTCTTTAGTCTATGTTTTTTAGTAAGTCCTTCAAAGTAAAATTGATATATTTGGGCTCTTACTTCCTCTTTCTTACTTATGTGGATATGCGTAGGATTAAAATGTCTTTCGCTATTAGTGATCTTCTATCTTCTAGTTAAATAAGTATCTTTATTTTTTGAGGAGACAATTCTATTAGTAGCAAAAAGTGTCTGAAGTCAAAAGTGAAAAACTTTCAAACACAGTGATAGTGCAAATTGATAAGCTGTTTTGGGGCTGATTTTGGGACAGAATACATGTGAGGAATTAATTTGGCATGTGCTTAACTTTTATTGGGAATGGATTTAAGAGCATGGTATCTCAAATCTGGGTCATGCAGTAAAAGTAAAAAAAAATGACACAAGGCCCAAGTGAAGTCAATGAAATTCCCTTATTAGGAACTGGAATAGGCCTGACGAGAAAACAAGAGGGTCTTTGGGGTAAAGCTGATGATTATAACATAATTCCCTTTGCTCTAATTCTTTTGCCCTGTTTGAGCTTTTGTTTCAGGTACAGATTCTGTGCTTGCATGTATTTTAGCCTTGATTCTACAAGCAGCTAAAAGCTCATTGTTTCCCATTGCACACATGAGAAATCAGTTCTCACAGACAGTAACTGGGGTTTTTTATTTTAATTATTCTAAAGAAAATGGATCTCCCATTTAGAGTACTGATGCTGTCTTTTAGTAAATCTGATGAGACATATCCAGTCCAGGCTCTAACAAAGGAATGTATTGTTCTGTAAGTGACAATGTAGTAAATCTATAGCTTTACTCAGAGGGCAGCAATTACTGTAGTCATGATTAGTCATAATTTGTTTGAGAATATTAATTATCAATTTCTCAGTCTATGTACTCTGAAATAGGCACTAGCCACCAATAATGACCAGTTTCTCATGGACTGGTTTGCATTGCCATTCTTTCCTATGTTACTGCCATTGCCTTAGGCCTCACCTGCAGTGGGTGGCTTCAACCTGTAACGCTCTTGCTCTTTTGCAAGAGCTTCTGTAAATCCTCTGCTCTGGGTTCAGAGAGTCCTCAGAGAGACTGGTTTTACCTGCAGATGTTATGCAGTGTTGTAAATGAGTATTTTGCTGCCTCCTCTACAATGGCTGAGTGGGAGTTCATTTACAGTGCACTGTGGGATGCCTCTCTGGGATTGTGAAATCCTTAGCATCAATTCAGTTGGTCCCCTGCACCCCATCAAACTTTGTTTCACAAACTTAATGTTTGCTTTAAACTTGTGTATCTGCTTCTCTTTAAAAGAAGAAAGTAGTGCCTGTACAGTTACCTTCTTTTCTAGTACTCCAAACTAGTCTTGTGATTTCTGACTTGTTTTTCATCAGAAATGGCAATTCCTGGGAGGCTATGTTTCTATCTACTTAGCTCTAGAAGCAGACAATTTAATTTAATTAAAGATGAGTGTGTTCTGACGATGTAAGACGCAGGCTTTGTGCAGCACCACTGACAGCACACACCTTGCCACAGCTCTGCGCCTGCCTGGTCTGAAACAGGGCAGACTGCAGGTCAGAGCACCCGTTTTGACCAAATCATGGCTCCGACGACAGGTCTCAGCTTGATGCATTTCATCTTGGTGTGCCTGTGAGTATCTCAACAGAGGTTTGCAGGCTTTGACTTGCCAATTGCTAAAGCTGTCCTGCTCTTGTTGGGCAGCACAGACTACTCAGCAGATCTCAGCTGGCTGCATTTGTTCCATGGGCTGCACACTGCTGTACACGTTTGAGCCAGACACCAGCAGCCCATTCTCATGAGTGGGTGGCAAAGCTTTTTCAACAGAGGCCAAAGAGAAAATACTAATATAATGTGGGAACAGAGCTGGTGCTCAGCTGTACTAAAATGAATCACCAATTCAAGTTCAGCCCTTCATTTTCAAGTTGGCAGGGGCTGAGTGCTGATAAGGCAACATGCTCAGCTGGTGCAAATGTGCCTCATTTTGCTGTATCTCAGCTGGTCTCCAGTGTGAGGTACATCCAACTTCCCATGACTGGGTTGATGATTCAGAATGAGAGTTTTGTGGATAATGATGAAAGGGGAAGTCCAAGGCTGTGAGAAAAAGAGGAGGAATCTTCATTTTTGGAGAGGGGCAGGGAGGACAGATTTTGAGACGTGATAATAGAAAATAGAAGGAAAAACATACTGTGCTGTGACAAAATGTTGCTCTTCACCACTTTTCATTTGAGAATAAATTAAGAAATGGGATTTGCAAAGGGGCTTACATACAGATTGTGTTTTTACAAAATATATGCTGTTGTTGACAAAGCTTTTTATTTCACCTGATAAAACTAAATACATTTCAGGCTGTCATAAGCCAATTTCAGCATAAGAACAGGTCACTGCAGCTTCTAAAACTTGGCAATGTATATCCACAAAGTCAAGAGCTAGTGTTTTAAAAGATGCGTATTATGTGGTTTTCTTTTATCTTGAAAATTGACAGGATAATAAAGATACAAAGCATTTTTCTATAGTAATTGTTAAAGTTTAGATCTCACAGTGGCAGTTAGGCATTCCGTAATTAGCTAGAGAAACATATACATCTTTTGTATTGACTCTTTAAAGTGTTTTGTTACAGTTTGACAATGGTTTTGGGATACTGGGTAATGGGGTTTATGCTTCAACCTTCATGGTCACACCAAAGCAGAAACCAGCAGGAGGTTAGAGAGATTACAGTGTCGCAAGTGCAGCCAGGTAGTTTACAGCTGAGAGTTGTTTCTTGCAGTGAACATTTTATTTTCCTTAATCCAGAGATCATAAAATGGCATAGCAGATAAAACATTTGATGCGTATGAATTGTTAGAGATTGTGATATGGGACAGTCTGAAACTTGCGTAGATAAAAGGCATGGTTGATGGTAGCAGTAATCAGTTTTTCCTCTCTGATTCTGGTGATCTTTACAAGCTTGCCTGGGCAGTTTGTGGGAGAGAAGAGAGCTCTGTTGATGTGGAACCACCAAAGCATGTCTCAGAGCATTCCAGATCCTAGAGCTGTAGTCACTAATGGGTTGTTATCTTCTCCTCTCTCTTGTCTTTGATTTGCATACTCTGCCAGTCCCTGCCAAAAACATCGACCTCACAATCTCAGTTTGCTTGCAAAACTACTGGGGTTTTGCTTGTTAGTCCACCCCAGAACTGTTGCGGTGAAGCAAAGTGGTCAGTACAAGTTGTTGTCTGGTTGTGCTTTGTTTTAACCTGTTGGCATTAGAGAAGATTCAAATAATCCAGTAAAGCTTCCAGCAGACCACCACTCATAGTTTAAGAAATCACATTTAGATGATTCATACACTATTGCCATGTTGTATGGTCTTCAGCAACAAGTAGGTAGAACTGTTAGCATGGCTACATATTCTATTGGGCAGCTGGCCTCTGAAATTTTTGGAGGCTGATTGTGCAGATGAACCCAGAGAAGATAGAGCAGCTTCTATGCCCAAAGGAGCAGCCAAGCTTTTGATGTCCGAAACCTCTCTGTCCCCACCAGTAAATTTCTGTACTGATTTCTGGAATCCAAAATCGGACACTCAGACTCTCCACTGCATAACTGCCTCCGTTGAAAATCCACTTGATACTGCAAAGTGTGTGTGTATGTTCATGTGTGCTATGCACCAGAAAGACATGTTTATAAGAGAGAAAGTGGTAAGGTTTGCCTTTTCAAAAGTAGTTGCCATTATCAGGAGAAATGAAGGATGCTGATTTTACAGCATTAAGGTATCCTGCTGTATGGAGGGAAAGAAACATGGCACAAATCTGAAAAACTGGAAAGTTTACAAAGGAATGATCCCACAGCTTCTAGCAACAACAGCTGTGCTGTGAAATATAGACTGATGTACCAGTTGTCTGATCAATAGGTTTTACTTCTAGGACTATTATTTCTTGGCAGCCAACCTAATGTAATTACGTATGTTTTCCTGCAACAAGCAAACACTTTATGTGGTTGAGGAAACAGCTGCAGTACACTGAAGAGCTCATTTGCATAAATATGAAAGTATAGTCACAGAATTACAAAATTACATATCGTGTAGAGATTATAAATACCTATAATGCCCTTTTATTTAAAATGCATTAATATTTAGCCATCTTGAACATTGAAAGATGGTTTGTCATCTGACTAAATGTGTGACTGTTTAGTCTAAAAATAACTTTGAATATGACTGAACTGGAGATCTCTGCATCTGTCCTTATAAGCTATTTTGAACTGCTTCTCAGAGCTGGAGAGGCATGGGGAAACCTTCAGAAAGGATTGCCAAGCTAGATGAAATTTGCCTAGGTAGATAAATTTCTGAAGCAACTTAGTAAAACTTCTCATGTATGAACTGCATAACACAGAAATGAAGTCCCAGGTTGCAAGTAATCTGCAGGCTGTTAATACATGACCAGGGATATTTACTGAGTAGTTACATGAACTGCTTCCAGAAAACACCTAGAGACAGCACAAGGGTTTGTGCAGATATGTGTCAAAAAGAACAGATTTGGTGGAGAAAAACTTAAAAGGTTTATTTCTGTCCCTCATCTGCTTCACTTTGTGACCATAGAAGTTCTTGTGCCATGCAAGAGAGATGGTAATGCAAAGCAGAAAAGGAAGGCTAAAAATGTGGAGGATATGGAGACAGCATCAGCCTATACTGCCCTAAATTATATGTGGAATTACAGCATCACGCTGGGACGGCTGAGTTCCTGCCCAGTGCAGGGGCTGCCTGGCAGGGTTACCTCATGAAGAGGTTGCAGCTTAAATTGTATTTAGCCCAATGTTGAAGAGAAACTTGGCACCATGTCTGGGTTACCATATGACAAGGCGGCTGTAAACTGCACACACATCTGCAGTGAGGACAGAAAACTTTCAGAACAGAGAGCTGTAAGCTGCTGGGACCAACAATCATGAGATCAGCCCTCTCTGCTTATGCATCCAGAGCCCTGTGTGTTCACAGCACAGTCAGCACAGTGCAATGCTGACATAGTGAAATGGGTCCGACTGAAGCTTTTGGCGCTGTGTTGGTTTGGTTTTAGGGTGGTTTTATGCAGATTTGGTTGATGTGACTGGTTTCAGCTGACAGATTAAGTTCAGCTCTTCATGAAGTAAGAACAGAAGAATATTTCAAGTGTCATTACAGTATGATGAGATGAGCTCTAACTCATCTACTCATGTTTTCAAAATATGTTGCTGCATTTTCCTCCAGTTGTTCATTCTGCCATTCTGGATGCTACATTTCTTGCTGGCAGCAGGAAAATCAGCCTCAGTGCCCAAAGGGTGATGGGTTTTTTTCCTGAGTTGGTTTTTGCTGACAGTTTTAACTTGTATCTAGACTTGGCACTGAAGCTGCTCAGGAGCATGAACATGATCTGTTGAATGACACCACAGTTCTGAGAGCTTGCTGATCTCAAAGAGGAAGCCCTACTTCTGCCCCTGCTTCTTGGTTTCATCTTTTTCCTTCCACTAGCCTTTGGGAACAGATCTAACATTAACCAGAAAGAAAATGTTTGAAAGAAAGACCAGTGTTTTTGCCAAATCAGCCTGGGTTCAGTGGCTGGAGAGCACAGTGAGAAGCCAAGGAAGAAGAGGGAGGGTAGCAGCCCTCCTGTGGGCGAGTTGTCACACTAGTCTATTCAGATTACTGATTCTGCAACATGACCCCACTGTCACCTCCAGCAAGAAGATGGTAACCCAAATCTGTAGGGAGGAATTGCCTAAAGCTCTCAGAGCCATCTTTAGCTTTTCTGACAGCTGATTGTTGTAGCATTGAATGATTAGTTTGCATTGGCACTTTGGGCCTTGAGGAGATAAACTCTTACCAAGCCAGCTAATACATCCTTGTTACCTTGGGAAGAAGGCATTGGACCTCATAGGAGTACATACTCTGCTTTGGGCAGGGCAAAATGGATCACAGGAATTCTGCTTCTGTGTGAAGAAAACAGTAGAGGGAAAATGGCATGCTTTGGGGACTGAGGCTGTTAGTCTTTGTTTCCATACTGGCTAGCACAGTGGATGTGTGCCTAAGGATGCTGTGGTCAAGAGCAGGCAGACACAGATGAGTTCTGCCTGCTATCTGAAATGCTGGACTACAAGCTGCTTTGATTTGGAAGATGTCTAGATGTGTTGGGGTGGATGTGCAACACTTTTAGAAAACCGAGTCTGACTTCTTTGTGTGGAGGCCAGTGAAGTGGTTGATGAGCCCATTCCACACGGCATGTTTGAGAAGTTTGTCAGTATTCTCCATAAAAGTGCTATACATAGTCACCATAAAAGGCAATGTGAAAATGTGGTGATGAGACCCGACTGAAAGGAGCTCAGATCATACTTCATGAGAGCTGCCAATTGCCTTGAAAGGTCAGGGTATGTGAGTATAGGTTTGGCGGTAAAGCACTCTTGAAATGAAAGCTCCTGCTTTCTGTTTCAGAACAGCTGAAGAGACTCTTCTGGCTTTGTGTCTGAACTTGAACAGATGATGGTGATAGGCTGGCAAAAAAATTAATACTTTCTTGGGTCAGTTTGTTTGTTTTCGTCTGAAAATTGTAAATGTTTGATCATGCAACCTGCTTTTCTTATGACACTGCAAATATAAGGGGATTACAATTGTGCTTAATCCCATTGCAGTAAATGAGCTTTTAATACTGAGATTTAATGGGAGTAGAGTCAGGCTTCTAGAGAAATCCAAAGTAAGACTAAAATGCTAGCAGTGACTGAAAAGATAGTTGGATAAGGCCAATCTTTGTGCTGAGGGAGAATGTGAGAGACTGAACAGTATAGGAAGTGCTGACAGGAAGACTAATCATCAGGGCAGTAAAGAAAATATTTGGATACAACACTTACTGACCATGAATCTTGAGCATTGAAAGTATTTCACAGTCATGCTAATTTTTCCAAGTTTAGGTTGGACGCTGGAATTAGAGGTGAGTCCTATAGTTATCAAAGTTTTGTATTTATTAGCAAAATTTTTTTTTGTATTTTAAAACCCTTTTAAAACATACTTAGAGAAAATGCTTTCTTTGGAGGCAAAACTGGCTTAGGACATTCATAGAATGCCTGTCCTCTCCTATTTCCTTCTCTGAGCACAGAAACTACATAGCTGCAGCAACATAATGAAAGGTGAAGGAGTGCATGGGGGGCATGTGTGGATTAGGAGCTTTTCAAACTGGCTTTGCTGCTAAGAAAGGGTGAGTGTGCAGATCCACATCATAGAATCATAGAATCTTTGGGTTGGAAGGGGCATTTAAAGGTCATCTAGTCCAATCCCCCTGCAGTGAGCAGGGACATCATCAACTAGATCAGGTTGCTCAGAGCCTCATTCAACCAACATCACCTTAAGTTCACCAGTTCTGGGGCATGCCCTATATCTTCCTTACTGCCTGCTTTGCACAGGAAGCACCGGAAGCTGATTCAAAATTTTCTGTGGCAAAAAAAAGAGCTTAAGGTGTGATCGAGATGCTCCCTTATTAGCATGCAAGCATGTGACAAGCAAGCTTGTATCCTCAAAACACTGTTGATACCTCTGAAACTGCAGTCTGATGAGACAATCAGTGGAGCTTCTGACTATTCCCTTGGATCCAAACTGACTCTTTCTCATAATGTGAATTACTGATCCAGTGTGAACTTGCTCTGCTGGTAGAAATTTCTTGAAATATTGACTGGTCAGCTCTCCAGTGGCAGGCTTCAGGCCTGGTGTCACCTCTCTTTCCCCACACTGTGTGAAGCTGGTCCAAAAGCCTAAAACTTACAAACCCTGTCATGTATCAGTTTGACAGATGTAGACCCATGTGCCAACATGAGATCCACTTGTCCTGGTGGGTAGCGAGGGAGACACATAGCTGGTGCTAATTTGCTGTGGAAGAAAGGCAGGAACTGCTTGCTGTTTGCATGGCAAAAGCTATTCCTCCGCTCGCTGTGTCAGCAGAGCCTCTTGGTAGAGATGCAGCACGCACCAGCAGCAGGAGTGTCTCCGCTGGCCGTGCCTGCACAGATTTTGCTGCTTGCGTTGCACAGGACCTTTTTCTGGCAGGCTGCAGGTGCCAGGGGCCTGGCTCAGCTGTAGCCAGGTGCAAATGCAGTGCAAGGCCGTGGCTCCACAATCGCTGCAAAACAGGTGTTGCAGTTGAGGGTTGCAACCTGTAACTGGTCTTCATGGCTCAATCTGGTTAAAGATGCCTGCTCTCGACTAACCTGTATTCACAGTGTCCACAGAGCCATGGTGGGGAGGGGAGAGTGTGTTGGAGAGTTTATATTTGTGTCTTTAACATTGTCAGGAAGCATGTACAAAGCTTTCTGATCCTTATATGCTTGCCTTGATGCTTAGGTGACTTCAGGTTTTGATATAATTTCAGAGTGAAAAGGTTTTGTTGAACTTTGCTGTCTTTTACTTGGATGTCAGACTGGGAGCAATGCTTCTGTGAATGACCTGCTTGCATCTTGCAGTGTGATTTTCAGGGTTGAGAAGGGTTAGTGGACACTGAAAATTCCTGGTTTAGAATGGAAAGTTACTGACATTAGTTGGAAACCTGCAGAAGGGTCAAAGTTTGGTTTTGGGCTGGAGCAGATAGACTGAAACCAGTAGGTATTTAAAAGCAGCTGAAAAGAACTATTCTATGAAAGTAAGAGACCAGTAAAAAGGTGTGGAATTAAAGAAAAGACAACAAGTGATAAATGAGAAATTTGAGTTGAAATCATATGTATGGAGGTATATGAAATAGCATTACTTAACATAATGCCAATAAGTTAGTGTAGACAAATCAAATGTACATATAATGAGGAAAGATGAGTGAAGTAGAGGCAATTCTCTTGTTACTCAAAAAGGGGAGCAGGAATCTGTATATATATTCAAAGAGCATTAATCTGTTCAATATGCCTCCTGGGTACCCTTACAGCTCTTACAAGCTGCAGGAAAGCGTATCTGGCTTCAGAAGAGGATGCCTGTGCTTTTCGGATGATCTTGCTGAGACAAAGAAACAAATGTGGCTGGGAGTATGGAAACGATAGGTTGGTAGGGTCTTTTTGGAATTTAAACAAGTATACTACTCAGTATGGAAAGACTGTCTGAGAATTGATGGAACCCTGCGGACTTACTATAAAGATTGGATATATATGAAAGAATGATAATGTGTGTGAGAACTGAAGCTGAAAAGGCATGTCAGCTAAAAGTGAGGCTGGAAATGCAACAGGATTGTGTCTTGTTCTCCAAGTTGTTTGAAATTCTCAAACATAAGCTTCTTAACACTCGTTGGAAGAAGACATGCTCAAGATTACCAGCCTGAAGGTATTAGGGTATGCAAGGCATTAGGAATGGTAATTACTATGACCTCATACATAAATAATCATTAAATAACACAGCTGATTTCTGGAGCCTTAACAGTGTTCTGTCAGTGTAGAAAATACATAAAGAAAATTTCCTGAAGCAGGAAATGCCTTCGATCTAAGAACCTATAAAGGAAGAAAGCTTTGAAAAACAAAAAAGCAAACATTATCAGGTTCCATAAAAAGGCAGTGAAGTTGAGCAAGAGATGCTGAATAAGAACGTGTAGGCAGGTTTTCAGATTTTGCCAACATGAAATGCTAATGGTAATCTCCTAAACAGAGCAGGTCAGGGTTGTTATGATTCTGGAAAGTATCAGCTCCCATGGACCAGTACTTTTTCAGTATCTTTTCAGGTCAGCTGATTTCTAATTAGATTCCAAAATACTAATGTAAAATGCTAATTTTAGACATATTTGTGTTTGAAAAGTGGGACTTTATCCATGCAATTACTTAAAATATGTTTTGTTACCTTGCTTATTACTTGGTTGTCTGAAATCTCATCAATTTTCTGGTTAGCATCAATTCTGGCAGTGTTTCCAGAGCCAAATATAAACTGCACATCTCTGTGATGTAAGACGTGTAATAACTGGTAATTCACTGTGAAGTTTGACAATAATTATTCATAGTTTTAGCATTTGCAACTTGATAGCCTATTTTAACAATACTGATAAAAAGGTTCTCAAATAAACAATTCTGTAGCTAAGCAATCATAACGAATTTACATAATGTGTAATAAGTACATTTTATTTTTAATTTAAATGTAACTCCAGTTTGAGTAAGTCTGAAATCATTAACGGAAAGACAATGAAAAGTCAGAAATGCTATTAATTGTGAGTAGGAGACTATTTTTAGTTTCTGTTCCCCACTATCACAGAAGACCTGCATTTAAAAAAAAACTGTTTCTGAGAGTGGGTCCTAGATATTTGGTGCAGATTTCTACAGGCAGAGATATTTTTAAAGGGGCAGTGTATACCCAGTTAAGACAATAATTTGATGGAAAACTTTAACAGTTGATTAAAAAAATGTAGATTTTACTTTTTGATATCTAAATTTTCTCAGTTATGTGGGATGCAGTTGACAGAAGAGTTAAACAATGGAATATTGAGTAAAACAGAAGTTTACATGCCTACATTAAAATTTTTCGTACCTTCTCACCCAACATTTAAAAAGTGTCTTTTCTGAGAGCAGTACTAAGCTAGAAATGAGTTATCCAAAGGTTAAAAACACACAAACGTGTATGTTTGCTTCTGGGGAGATTTGCTTTTGTTTTTTAAACAAAAGACAAGGCATGCATAAACACATTCTCACACTACCTTGTGAGCAGTTGAAATTAAATTAGTTTAGTTAGATATAGAATTATGTCATTTGGGCCAAATCTAGTAATAACAATTTCAGAATTTGTTTCCATAACCTTTTGCTGTCTTTTGACTCTTACTTATTGCTGAGAGGCCTCCAGGAGGGCTGGTGACAATTCTGTTCAGTTCATTTTGTTTCAGAGCTCAAAGCATTAATGTCTGCTTACCATTGCACATGAATTCCCCTGACGTCCTTTGCAGGATAGTAAGCTTTACATCATACTATTGTTCTTTAGGAGTCTTTTTTTTTTCCTGAGGACACTATTTTATATGTTGAAACGTAACTTCTTTATAGTTTCCATTGTTCATTGTATTTTCCAATTAGCTGTCCACATCAGCTGAAGCCCATGAGAATTCTCTGTGAATTACAATGTCATGTTGTACTGCAGCAGTTATGAAGGTGCTGTGTCAGAAGATACAAAGCACTTTTCCCAAGTATACATCTGCAATTGCATTTATTTTAAAACTTGAAATAAAACTTGAAATTGAGGTTTTCTTAGAGTTTTTTTCTAATCTGTGTTTTTCAATCTCCTCTCTTTTTATTTGAGGATCAATAATATACATTGTGCCCAGAGGGTACATTTGTTTGTGTTACAGAACATCTCATGAGCCGTCATTTTCAAGCTGCTGGACTGCAAAACCAAGCTGAGTAGATGCTCTAGTTTTCTTTTTAAATGTCACTGACTTCATTTCAGATTTCATTTTGGGGTTTTTTTCTAGTATCTTGACAGCTAGCTTTCTCTTTGTAAGTGTCTCTTCACTTATTTAATACTTCCGTCTTAAATAAATAAATTCAGTTAGCTTATAATTTTCCACATAAAAATTGAAGGGCTATACTCCTCTTAATCTTTCCAGATAGAGAAATCACATAATATGATACGGACTATTAAGAGGTAGGCTGTTGACATAAATGACGAAGGGGATGGATGACTTTGCATGGGGATGGATGATTTTGCATGTGATCAGTGGTTTATGAGTTACTTCAAAAATTATTACATCTGGTCATTGCTTTGACTCCCACTGGCTTGATGGATACTGGGTCAAAGTCAGCTTTCTCCTAGAGAAACTGGTGGCTCGTGGCTTAGAAAGGTGTACTTTTTCTGGGTAAAGAACTGGCTGGATGTCCGAGCTCAGAGAGTTGTGGTGAATGGTGTTAAATCCAGCTGGTGGCTGGTCACATGTGATGTTCCCTTGGTTCTGGGGCCAGTCTTGTTCAATATCTTTATTGATGACCTGGATGAGGGGATCAAGTGCTCCCTCAGTAAGTTTGCAGATGACACCAAGTTGGGTGGGAGTGTTGATCTGCTAGAGGGTAGGAGGGCTCTGCAAAGGGATCTGGACAGGCTGGATCGATGGGCTGAGGTCAACTGTATGAGGTTCAATAAGGCCAAGTGCAGGGTCCTGCACTTTGGCCACAACAACCCCATGCAATGCTACAGGCTTGGGCAGGAGTGGCTGGAGAGCTGCCTGGGGGAAAAGGACCTGGGGGTGTTGGTCTCTTCTCCCAAGTAACTAGTGATGGGACGAGAGGAAATGGCCTCAAGTTGTGCCAGGGGAGGTTTAGATTGGATATTAGGAAAAATTTCTTCACTGAGAGAGTGGTCAAGCATTGGCACAGGCTGCCCAGGGAGGTGGTGGCGTCACCATCACTGGAAGTGTTCAAAAAACATGTGGACTTGGCACTTCAGGACATGGTTTAGGGGGGCATGGTGGTGTTGGGTTAATGGTTGGACTTGATGATCTTGAAGGTCTTTTACAACCTTAATGATTCTGTGATTCTGTGATAAAGGAGCAGGATGAAGTCTCTGCACTCCTTCAGGATGTGACAGGACCACCATTGTAATTGTCACATAGAAAGTGGACAGTTGGATTGTCTTCATAGTCCTCAGTACCCAAGTGACAGCTGGAAGACCTTGAGGTGAGGAAGACTCAGCTTTGTCTGATTGCATGTGAGCCTTCCACTCCAGGAAAATTGACACACCTAAAAGGAGGATGGAGGGATCACTAAAGGGAGTCAGTCTCTGGTATTTCTGCAGTACGGTTTAGATTAGTTACACCAAATAGTTCCCAAAGCAGATATTGCCTTCAGGTGTCTCACCTTTCTCTTCAGATGCGTATCATGGTCGTGCAAGTGATCTTTGTCCTCTATGGTCTTCTCAGGTTGAGGTTTCCATTTGATTTGATTTGTTCTTCTGGGCTGGTGTTGTGGTTTAGCCCCAGCCGGCAACTAAGCACCACGCAGCCGCTCACTCACTCCCCCTCCCGCAGTGGGACGGGGGAGAGAATTAGGAAAAAAAAAACCTCGTGGGTTGAGATAAACACGGTTTAATAGGACAGAAAGAAAGAAGGAAACAACAACGATAATACCAACAAAGGAATGTACAAGAACAAGTGATGCCCAATACAGCGATTGCTCACCACCCAGTGATCGACAGCCTGTCCCCAAGCAGTGATTTCCACCCCTCGGCCAACTCCGGTTTATGTACTGGGCATGACGTCATATGGTAGGGAATATCTCTTTGGCCAGCCTGGGTCAGCTGTCCCTGCTGTGGCCCCTCCCAGCTTCCTGTGCACCCCCAGCCTGCTCACTGGCCCCCCGGCACAAGAAGCTGGACTGTCCTTGACTGCTCAGCAACAACCCAAAACATCAGCACATTATCAACAGTTTCTCATCCCAAATCCAAAACACAGTCTCACACCAACTTCTGTGAAGAAAACCAGCTCTATCCTGGCTGAAACCAGGACAGCTGGACATGATGTTTGTGAACCCATTAACTTATTCTAGCCTGAGTCAGGGATTGTATAATTCTTTTCATCCAATTATGTTCATAGTTACACTGAAATCTTCATCCTGTGCTTCCCTGGGGCAGCAGTAGATCAGAGGCAACCTACAAGTAGCAGATAGCACCAGAAAGGTTTCCATCTCCCTTTAGAAATGCACAGAAGACCTCATCCTTCAATAGTTCTTCACCTACACAGGGTGTCAGACACAATACAAGAACTCTTTAAATGGTGTTTGAGGATGGTTACTACTAAATCAGTCACTACTATAATTTAATCAGTCTCTAAAGTCATGAATGAGACTACTGATGTCAGTAATAGATCATTCATTCATTTCAGAAGTACTAAATCAATTTTGTTGGTATTTAGCTTGCAGAGATGAAAAAGCTCAATCAGCCTTCAAATACATAGCTACAGAGTGTTAATGGGGATTCTAACTAGGATCCTTTGTTTTATCTTGTATTAGTAATTGATTACGGGGAAAAACTAATAACATTCTTGACTCCAAATTCTTCTCCATTAGAGATGGCCGTATGATTTGACACAACTGGGAGAGGAAAGGAAGAGGAGTAAATGGTAAAGGTGGGAACTCCAACAGCTGATCTGCTTCTGCCAGGTTTCTGTTCTTTCAGATGTGTTTTAAAAGGTTCTGTTCCCTGCTGTTTGCATGGGTCTGTTGTAACCATGGAGGGCAGAAACCTTCAACAGTGGGTGAACTGGGAATGAAAGGCTTATGGCAGTGACAAGTTCTTGCAATACTAATAAAAATCTAAACTGATTCTTGTACTGAAAATAGTAAAAGAGCCAATACACTAACCCTGACTTTTATCGTTTCCATCCTGGATAATGGATCCTTTCTGGGAAATATCTTAACCTTGAATGCTGCTTAATTTAAACTGCAAGCTGTATTAAACTTTTCTAAAATACCACTCAAGACAGATAGATTTTATTGGAGGGTGGGGGAAGTGAAAGTTGCCTAATCCGAAGGCGAGTTCTTAGTACAAACTGCTGTTTGAGTGAAATGAATGGAGCTGAATGGATCCCACTTTAAAGGCAGGTCTAGTTATCAATTTCCTGGAGACTACTTCCTTAGCCTGAGAGTACTCTTGTATTCTTTCCTCCCACCCTGAAATCATAATAACAGTTTGACACCTGGTATAGAACTCAGTTGTCAATTACCAGAGGCTGGAAAACCACTTCCCATTATAAACAGAGTGACTGCTGAAAATAGTCGATGTATTCTTTTTTCTCTAGCGTCTGAACTTGAATGCGTGTGGTATTCAATGACAGCAGACTTTGACTCTAGAGTTCGATCCAGTGTTTGATTCAGTCAGGTTTTGGACTATAGTGTAAACAAAGTTTAATCTTTAATTTTTAAATTGAGTTTGTGTTTAAAAGGCTGAAAATCACAATTAAATTATTGCGTTCAGGCTTCTTCAGTAAAGTGCTTTCTAATATCTATACATATTTGCTATATTTATAGTATTTATCCATTTCTGAACTTGAAAACCTGAAGAGTTCTATTCGTTTTAAGTTCAGAAATTATTTGAGATATTGTTGTGGCATTTTGCCTTTTTCTTATCTGTAAATAGCAGCAACTTATGAGAAAACATCGAAAATCAGAAGAGCAAAAATGTTTTTGTCACCAGTCAGCAACATTTCAATTTAAGTTGGTGTTTGTGGTCTGTAGCATACCTCCACCTATGACTTGTGATTGGTGGAGGCTGTTGAAATAGACATAAGAAGAGAAACTAAAAGATATGGTAATTTTACCCAGTGATATTTTTAAGGTAAGCAAGAAATGTATTTCATAGAATAACCTGAATAACTAGCTAGCTAGATAGAAAATTTACTACTGATTTGAGCAGGTCTGGCTTTGGACATATATAAAGTAGACAGCTGCCTGGGGCAGAAAATCACAGCTTTAAGCTGGGGAAATGGATTTTGCTGTAGGCATGACTTGGATTTTCTCAACAATGGTAGAAAGGTAGGTCCTCTGGGCACACTCATCCCTGACTAGGTCTGGATACCAAAAATGAATGACCTTTTTGGTCCCAAAATCAAGCAGTCCATGTGCTACTATGGCCAAGATCTGCATCCCTCTGCAGTAGCCTCCTCTCCTGAAGGGAGGTTGGGGAGGGAAGGAACCCTGGCGTGGGAATATTCACTCATTTTCTTCTGCTCTTCCAAGAATCCCAGAGAAAAAATGCTTCACAAAGACTAGCTTGTTGATTGATTTTAAACCTACCCAGAGCCCACTGACTTAGACAAGTTACAAACTGGGAAACAACCATCTTCCAAAATAAACCACATATGCTCCTTCTTGTCTTCTCTCTCTTTTTATAGTCAGATAATGAGGTCTAGTAAGGATCTGAAAGAAAAACCCATTCTTTATCATTGTTCAGTCTTAAGGAAATCTTTCCTTGATACTATACAGAAAACTTACCAAAGATAAGTAACATGAGACTTGAGAATACAAAAATCTTGGTATCTATGAGTGAGAAGCCTATCCGCAATGACTTACTACAGAGATTTTAAGCCTGGATCTGTTTTTTTGCAGATCTCAGTTTTTGTAGCTAAGCTTGCACAGAAGACTTGTTCCAATGGATCATTCTCTCTGTTAATGTCTCTAACCTTTTTCTGTTGTACAAGTCTTCGCAATTCAAAATTGCTTTTTTTTTTGTAGGTAAGGAATGAAATAAGCTCACATCAAAGCTGTTCTTTCATCTGTCTATTTTGACTCTCGAAGATGAGTCAGAGGACACCCACACATATACTTAAATCAGATCCACTGTTGTGAATGCATTTGGACCATCCATTAGAGATAAAGACTTTATAAAGGAGGCTGACAAACTAGCCAGGCATCTGATTAGGCACAGAATAATTTCAATGGCTAATCAAACGAATGAATCCTTACTTGATTACATTTCAGTTTTGTATCAGCTAATCATGAAACCAGAAAATACACTAATGGATGCTGGTTTCTTATAGCACCTGTTCACAGGTACAATTGCTGTAATTTGGGAGGAAGAAGGGAGGGGGCAGCACTAATTTCCTAATCAAGAGCTGAGACAAGTAGCAAGCTCTAATATTCTTAATGCAATAGGTCGTTTTTGTCTAGAAGAAAACTAGAACTTTTCCAGGACTTGGAGATAAGTCAGCAGTAGGATGCTGGGATCACTCCCCCACATCTCACAGCGCACATCTTTTACACATGTATGGTATTCCTCAGGAAACCTTCTGTATCACACAGTGAAAAGAGACTTTCTTGGGACATTCTTAAGAAAATGAGACAATATGATCTCCCACCCCTCAGGTCTCTTTCCATAGTCACTTCTTGGCAGATATTAGCAGGAGCAAGAAAGGTCCCTGAAAAAAAAACAGAGTAAGTTTGTAGTGTGTGTGCTTACACATGTCCCTGTTCTTTTGGTACTCCTTTGGTAGTAGGAGGAGCTTTGGTCTCAAAGATCACAAGTTATCATATGTAGGAGATACTTCTGAATGCTCTCCACCAAGGTCTCTAACTTAAGATATAATCAAAATCCTTAGGAACCATTGCAGTGCTTGAAGGAAATCCCATTGTGCTATAAGATAGTACAGAAAGCAGCAGTACCTGCCCCACAAACCCTACTGTGTAAAACTGTGTACTTCTTCTTTTCATATAAAAAGGTGACAAAGGGGAAGTATTGGAGGAAGAAAGGAAGATGAAGAACATTGTGTTCTGCTTTTAATATAGCCTGGAACTGACAGTTCTTTGTTGTATGCAGGTAAGAGTTTTGATACCAAGTTATGAACAAGATCTCACATCTCCTTTCACAATTAATCCCACAAAGCAAAAAAATTCTTGACGTTTTTATTTGTTACACTGCCTCTTGTAAGGTATCTCATGAGAAATGGGTTGAAATAAAAGCTGGTCGCTGATTGCTGAAAAGTAGGTCCTACCCCTACAGGAAGCTAGCCTTCTGCTACTCTATAGCCTCACAACTTCACTGCTGTCAGGAGAGCTACACTGAGTATGGGCTAATATGCGTTAGGCTGAAACTATTGCTAACAGAGCACAGTACTTACAGGAATGGCTTTAAAACATCTGCCAATAAATACTGTCCAGTTCTTTGAAGAACTCTTAGTTTAATGCTGCTTACCTACACAGTAAGTGTCTCCAAAGTCTGAGTAGAGAAAATAGGGAGACCAAGGGCAGCTGGATTAGCAGTATTAAGCCACGGTCAATCTACTGCATGCATTTTAATAGCTTTTGCAAAAATGAAGCACTAGATTCTCCACTGTGTAAATCAGTACAGATCCATTGAAATTGCCAGAACTGTGCTGATTTATACAGGCTGAGGGCTGTCCCCAAAAATTCTAGAAACAGCTGTTTTAAATGGTTGGGTTTGATCTGTCTTTTGAAATACTAAGCCACCTGATAGATTGCATTTAAATTATCAGTGCTGATCAATATATGAGATGTATCATAAACCTTTCCTAAACACCATTCAGCTAAATTTCCCTTATTGACTTAAAATACATTCACCCTGAATCTTCTTTAACTTTTCATACAAGTTCCTAAATTATAGGAAAATTGGGACTTTGAAAAGGCAAACATAGATAAACACTTCATAAAAAAAGTATGGTGTTACCATTTGTCATTTCATTGCTCATATAAAATGTGTGCCTAAAAATAATTTTTAAAAAACCACAAAATGCACCATCTGAAGTGCCTAAAGTTATTTGAGAGTAAAAAACTGAGTTGCTAAAATAACATCTGGTGTTGTGTTTAGGATTTTTTCCTACCTTTGGGCTTAAAAGAATGGAACAAAGGGCCCATCCTGCAGAGAACTGAACACTTTTTCAGAGGTGCTAAGTAAACCTCTGACCCCTTTCAGAGGCATTAAGGATTTCCTGGTATTTCAGAGCAGATGTTTGGTGTTTCTCAGGATCTCTACATTGTATGAACAGAACAATAGTTGTATTCACCATCATAAACATTTTTTTTATTTGTGACATGAGTTAGAGGTAAGGAAAATATGGTAGATTTTTACTATAAAACAGTAATGATGTTTTGGAGGAATTTCAGAGGTCTAGGAAGGAAAATGTTTCTTTCCATGCTGTCATAACGCATCGTCTTCCCTTCATATTCCTGGCCTACTTATACCTTCAGTGTGGTCCGTTGCCCCTTTTCTCACTTGTGTACTTAGGCCACTGTCTTCTCTGCTGTGCAGACCACTGCTTCTCACAGTCATGCATCCTGAATGCCATACTTCTTCAATGCTATTCTCCCTGTCCTTTTATCTCTGGACATCTCTTGTCATAATGCTTTGACCATTGTGCTAGCCAGAACTCCCTCATCCTTCTTCAATACCAGAAATATTTTCCCAGACTTGATTTTTGAGGTCATTGCTGTCACTCTGTTTCAATTCATCTCCTCCATTTCTTCATGAGGAACTGAGGAAATAATTTCTGTGCTTACTTTCCTAGAGAGTCTTGAAAAAGCAGGAGTAAAGCAACTGGTAAATATTGGTTACCTTTGTTTACCTTCTCTCACCTGCATCTTCTTGTACATTAACAGAAAAACAGGAAGCAACAAGAGAAGGGAATGATTGCTAGTTACAGATTCAAAAGGGTATGACGTCCAGGAGCACCCTCAGTCGCATGCTTGCTCCATGCAGAGAAAACAGTCCACTGGCATGCTGACTGGATAATTTGTTTCACACAGTACCTAGCAAATGGCGATCATGGACCAGGACCACCTGTGCTAGCTGTTCTGTTAACAAAAGAAAAAAAATTTAGAAGATAGTCACCCCTACCAGAGCTTACATCCAAAGTATAAGACAGGAGACGACAGATGGAGATTGGCAGATGGTGAAGTGCAAAGAAACTACTAAACAGTTGATAAGCATGAAGACAAACAGTATCAGCATACCAGCTGCCTAACTTTTGTCCATTAGAGATGTCAAGCCAAGAAATGGTATAAGAATAGTTTTGAAGGATAACGGGACAGCTCTGTGGATGGTTGGGGAAAAACTATCCCAAGTGGGGATGGCAGCAAGGAATAGTTTATTTGGAAACCCTGTTAACAGACAGTGGAGGCAGGAGTTGACGTTTCCAGTGAGAGGTAGGCTATGAAGGGCATGAAAATGAGAACAAATAACTTACATTTAATGTGACCAAGAAGTGGGACCTGTGAAGGGACAAAAGACAGATGGGTAACAGGGTCACAGCAAGAATCATGAAGACTTATTGTGTAGATACAAATGAGGTAAGACTTATACTTGCAAGACCAAAAAACACAAAAATTTGAAATAATAACTGAAAACTGTAAGTCTGCATGATTTTTAACATGTTATTAGAAAGAAAAGGCAGTGTCACAGTTCTTGTATAGAAAGAATCAGCAAAGTTTTGACACAGGGTCCCGTTTTTAATGTTTGAGTGACAGGCAAAAAAACATCACAGGGGTCAAGAAAAGGAGTAGCAGGATCACATACACTTACACATAGTGGAGTAAGGGGCTAACAGCAACATTTTAGTCATCCTTATTGTAACATAATAGCTAAATATTTGTAAGGAGATGTCAGGGAGAAAGGCCAAGATACTGTTATGGGCTGGTAGAGACAAGTACAAACAGGACAGGTGGATATCTTTGCTAGATGGATGGCAGTCCATGTAAAGAGATCGTTTGAATTTTGCTCACAAATATAATTACCGGAGAGAAGGAAGAAGGGACCAAGGCTGGGTGTTAGGGAAATCCTTTGAAGAAGCTGGAGTCTCAAGAAGAACAACCCTTTAAAGGACACACTGAGTGAACAGAAGGCAATGATGGATGTTGGTGGAGGGCAAGTTTTCATGAAATGTGATAACTTACATTGCAGTTGGCTAAGAAGTCAGGAAACTCCCTTGAGGGTTAAATGACTCCACTGGGGGAACCTGACTTCACATAGATGATGTGAGTTGGTTTTATTGGGCTTTTTTTTATTCTGCATGGTATTTTGCTTTTTTTATGAGAGACTTCTTGGCAGTTAGTCTGTTTAGCTGCCATTGCTCACCCTTCTTAGAGGTGTTTTGAGAGCAGAATAGATTAAGGATTTAAACACAGGTGATAGCAGCTTTGCTTGGAATGAACAGAAATGTAATATTTATAACACAAGCATATTGGCCTTTGGGTGGATAAGTGGTTCATAAAATTCAGTGCAGCATAATGTGAAGTAATGTAGCCAATTACTAAAAGAATAAGCATGAAGATTGCAGTCTAAATAGGAACACAACATGGAATTCATATTAAGAAAAGAACCTAGAAGGGACTGCGGATAATAGAGTAAACCATTAGAACTATTTCCTGGTAACAATAACAAGAATGAAAAAGAGCAAACAAGTTTCTGAAATATAGCTCTGGCATTGTGGCATATAAAGCTTCAGAAATTATTCTGGCATGCTACTAAGTCTCATTAGGAAAGAACACTTCATTATAGGAAGACATTGAAAAAGGTGCAGCAGGGGGCAATCCAAGATGATTTAGTAACCAAGACATGATTTATGAAGAAAGTTTGGACATATTTCTCTTCTGTAGCTGAGGAAAGAGAGATTAAGGGAAGATTCTTAAGCAAGTATGCAACATCCTGAATAAATGGGAATGGATCGATGCTAAAATATGGCCATTATGGTCATATTCAAATTTAAAACAAGAGATCTTGGATTAAGCTTAGGGAAGAAAATACAAGCAGATTTTCAAAAAGGAGGAGACAGAGCTTTATGCAAATGATGGAATTGTATGGATTGCTCTTTTAAAAATAAATCACGTTGGAGCTTTTCTTTTGAGATCTAATAGGAAAAATTGTCCAGAATACTGAACATGAAGATGAGAATAAATTTAAATATACATGGCACTTCTGATCACCTAGATGTCATTTCTGCAGTTTAGTCCCTCAGATAATACCGCACTGGTAGGCTTGTACAAATACTTTCAGGTGTTAGGTGTTGTTTGTTCTCAGACCTGCACTTGGCACAGATTACCTTCTCTATTGATTTACAATGATCCTGAGCATCCCCCTGCAACAGGAAGGGGAGGGAGTCTGTACGCATGGACACCTTTTCCATAGAGGAGGATGATGCAGTTCCATCCATACCACTCCTCTACCTCTTCCTCTGGTCCAGCTCTGAGCTTTTTTCTAATTAAGTGAATTTTGCAGTGGACAGAGGAAGGTGGTCAGAAAAGGTGTAGGAGAGTGGTAGAGGTAGTGATGTGTACCACCTCAGAGTTTCTGATGGAACCAGGACAGTCAGACTTCCCTATATTCCTTCAGCAAATGGGATGGTTGGCTCTCTTTCCTTCTGGCCAAAAGTACTGCTAGATAAACACAGCAACATAGTAGTGACATACAGATCCTACCATGAGTTATGACAGAGAAGCCAGTAGTATGAATAAATGTTAGGAGAAATGATAGAAGAACATTTTGAGTAAAATGTGTAACAGAGATTGAACATTTTTTAATGGACAGTTTTTGGCAGAAGAACATTAAGATCACAGAATCACAGAATCACTAGGTTGGAAAGGACCTTCAAGATCATCAAGTCCAACCATTAATCCAGCGCCACCATGTCCCCTAAACCATGTCCTGAAGTGCCACATCCACACGTTTCTTGAACACTTCCAGAGATGGCGACTCCACCACCTCCCTGGGCAGCCTGTTCCAATGCCTGACCACCCTCTCAGTGAAGAAATTTTTCCCAATATCCAATCTAAACCTCCCCTGGCGCAACTTGAGGCCATTTCCTCTTGTCCTATCGCTAGTTACTTGGGAGAAGAGGCCAACACCCTTGTTGCCACAACCCCCTTTCAGGTAGTTGTAGAGAGCAATAAGCCCAGCCTCCTCTTCTCCAGACTAAACAACCCCAGTTCCCTCAGCCGCTCCTCATAAGACTTGTGCTCCAGATATTCTAGATCTTCATTTAATGAGCTGGTATCAAAGGTCTATGCACTGATGGTTTGCATCCATTAAAGTAAATTTAGGGTGAATGTAAGAACATCAAAAGTATTACTCTGTAGTGAATTCACGTGAGAGGAGCCCACACTAATTCTTTTAACTCTTCGTGATGTGATATATCCCATTCACTTCAATGGGACAGATAAGCCTGAAGAATAAAGGTCTGCAGGATTTATCCCAACAGACTTCCTTAAACGCTTTCAAGCTTTTCCCCTCAAGTTGGTGAAAGTTTTGTTTGAATTACTGACTGCATTATTTAGCTTGTGGGTTTAGATGCAGCTAAAGAAACAGATTTTAGTACTTCTATGAGAATTATGGTGAAATGTCCAGTTACTGTTCAGCCCCTGGACATTAAAATGGACTGTACTGTATGCACTCAGCATTTTGCACAGATGTCTGTGGTGACAGTGAATTTGCATGGGAATGCTTAGAATGCTTGCAGTCTCAGAGACCTGGACACCTGTTGCCATTTATTTTATTGGTAATGGGGCAGACAATTTTTTCCGAAAACAGGGGCAGGTTGTTAAAGATTAAGAGTGATATTAAGATGCCCTTTTAAAAAAGCAAAATGGTAATCTCTATTTATGAAAGAAAAATGTTGGGTAGGTGTTTGCAGCTTCATGTCTATTTTTTTGCCTGGTTGCCTGAATTTGGATAGTAAAGTCTGCAGAACAGGAACAGATCAACTACCATGTGGGAATTCTCCAATCACATCTACAAAGGTGTGACTTCAGATGAAACTACAGGTGTCTAAATATTTTTGTAGCATATATTCTAGTGCTTGGAAACACCACCATAGGTATTTAATTTTTTAAAAATTGTAAGCCCCCTTTACTGCTATTGGTAGCTGTGGAGACTAAAGTCTTTTACAGATATCTACCTGCAAGTGAAATACAGTATTTCAGCATTTGCCTTCCACTCAGCCCTGAAGGGCTGCCTTACTGTCTTCTCTTCTTTGTCAACACTGCCAAGAATTGGACCATTTACAGTGACGCTTTTGTTTACTTGAAGTGGTTGTATTTCCCAGCCAAGTGCTGTCAGCAAGCAGACAAGTTAGGCTCCTGCTATTTAGTCAAGCTCCCTTACCTCCTTGGCAGGCATTTTGTCTGGAGCTAGCTCCAAAGAGTCACACATCCTCTGTGTGTGCAATCCCAAAGATCTACCAGTGAATCAGGTGCTGCTGGTTGTGCCTGAGGCTTACAGGGACTAGGCTACTGTTGTTTGCTTTCCCCTTGGGACTGGGGTCTTGAATGGGCTTTCAGTTCTCAGCACTGATACAAATTCTTTGTGATGGTGGGCAAGTGGACTGAACTTTTCAATGTGATTATCAATCAAATGCATGTAGTGACAACTACTTACATCACATGCTTTTTCTTAAGCAAGTTTTTTGTTCACAGATTTATAAAAAAATCTTCGATGTTTTGGGTGTTTTTGTTACAAAATAACTGTGATATGCTGTGTACTCTTAACATTATGATATTTTTATATTCTCCATGGCCTTTAGCAGCTTTATGTAGGATATGGGCTGCTTAATGAAATGTGAAATATACACTAAAACAATTTTTTCCCATGCAGTAAGATAATAAGATGTTACATTACTCACAGGTCCAATTTTAAATTTAAATATAACTACATTTAATTTTACTTTGCAATCAGGTAAATTAATAAGAGAGAATCAAAACAATATGCTGTAATTACATTTGGAAATTATTCCTTCTGTCCTTCAAGAGTGTTCTTTCTGTTTAAGATATTGAAATTTGGTGTCTAAATGTAAAGCGCAGTAACATCTGGTAGTAATTACTGGTTTAAATAATATAGACAGATCTTGAGACATTTCATGCTTTTGAAAGGAGCCTGTTAGTAAGATGTTCTGAGTCAAAGGTTATAAAAAATTTCATGCCACTAAAAATAGCTAATATTCCACTTGTGTTCTAGATTTAAACAATCTTTTACATAAAAGATTTTGCTTACTAAAGTATAATTGATTTAACTTTATTTGGAAAGAAGAACCAGTTTGTATGCCTTATAGATCTGCTGTTCATTGCTGCAGGGGACTTCAACCTAC
>NW_010538438.1:0-37046 GCF_000687285.1 Phaethon lepturus
CAAAGAAGGCATTAAGTACTTCAGCCTTGTCTTCATCCTTAGGGACAATGTTCCCCCCCACATCCAGTAAGGGATGGAGATTCTCAGTGGCTCTCTTTTTGTTGTTAATATATTTGTAAAAACATTCTCTGTTATCCTTTACGACCATAGCCAGATTGAGCTCTAGCTGGGCTTTTGTCTTTCGAACTTTGTCCCTGCTTGACCTAACAAGATCCTTGTACTCTTCTTGAGTTGCCTGCCCCTTCTTCCAGAGAAGATAAACTCTCCTTTTTTCCCCCCTGAGTCCCAGCAAAATCTCCCTGTTCAGCCAGGCCAGTCGCCTTCCCCGCCAGCTCTTCTTAACAGCACATGGGGGCCGCCTGCTCCTGCACCTTTAAGATCTCCTTCTTGAAGACTGTCCAGCCTTCCTGGACCCCTCTGACCTTCAGGACTGTCTCCCAAGGGACTCTCTCAACCAGTGACCTGAACAGGCCAAAGTCTGCCCTCCGGAAGTCCATGGTAGCAGTTTTGCTGACCCCTCTCCTTACTTCGCTCACAGAATTCTATCATGTCATGGTTGGTAAGCCCAAGATGGCCTCCAACCACCACATCTCTCACCAGTCCTTCTGTTTGTAAACAGCAGGTCAAGCAAGGCACCTCCCCTGGTGGGCTCACTCACCAGCTGTGTCAGGAAGTTATCCTCCACACACTCCAGGAACCTCCTAGACTCTAATTTAATACATGTATGGCTAGACTTATAGAAATATCAAATGTTCAGATTTAACATTGCACAGGATTCTCCCTTCCAGCTCCTCCTCACTGACCCCTATCAGGTACAAACAACATTCCTAATTAAAAAAAATAATCAAGTTTAGATTGCCTTTTCAGATTTTGTTACTAGCAAATTAAGTGTCTCAATTTCCAACCAAGAAAATTCAGATTTTGGAGAACCATGGAAAGTACATAAAAAACTTGAAAGAAAATCTCCTTTCCTCAGGCTAAGCTGAGGAGGTGGAAAGCCTGTGCAATTCTACTACCAGCAATGCTGAAACTATGCAGAAGCATTCCCTTACCCTCCCCTTTGTATTTTGAGAATAGGCATTACCTACAATAAGTACCAGTCCCCTATCTTTTTAAAGCAACTGTTCTTCCAAAAGCACAACACTGAAATCGTACCGAAATGGCAACATCCCTAACCATCAAAACTACTGCAGATCCTCCTCAAAGGTAGTCATTTAGGGTAACTGACTGCAAGTTCATAACAGAACATTAATTTAGTGTTACCTGTTCATGAATAACTCTGAACTCCCTCATCTCATCCTCTGTTAGTGGAGCATATATTTCATCGTTTTCACCATCTTCCTGCCAGCCCATCTCCTTTAACAACCTTGAAATTAAAAAGGACAACATTAAGGTATTTTAATTAATACACACACTCAGACATTTCAAGCTCTGCCTACATATTTATGTAAAGATCTGTAACAAATGGATTAATCAGTCCATATTTTATTAAGCAAACCCTTGCATGAAAGTAGGTTAAAAGCCTTACAAAAGATATACAAAGCATAGAAGTTAAGTTCTCAGGTCCTTCACAGATGACTATTTTACCACTACCTGTGGTAAAAACTGTACCTTCATTTTAAGGCAAGAAATCTGTGTTGGGTAGAAAAGTAAGAATGTATTTCTTTTGCGTAACTGCTCTGGTGGAACAGCAGTGTACCCCCTTGAAAACAGTATGACGAGAAAGACTCACACCAAAGGAATCTGCAGGTTTTCCTGAATAACACAGCAGCCATGACAAATACTGGTGGTGTCCCTCCATGGCAACCAATTCAAGATGCAATGGCCTCATATAGTTTCTTTTATTCTAGCACTGCTAATGTCGGAGCCAGGACAGGTTACTTTGCAATTGAGTCTCACCCAATGACAGATGCTGATATTTCAGCAGAGACAGACTAAAACTAGGAGTGAGTTTTGGGATGAGGGGAGGAAAAGAAACAAGAGACAAATTAGTCTCGTGATGAATCCAAATATTATATTTGGAGATCCAAAGATGCAATAATTGTCTTTTACCTAGTGCCAGAAGTAGGACAGCAGTATCTGAGCAGGAAGAAAGTGGTTTTACATGTGAAGACACTCAAAACAGGGGTTATCTGAAGGTGAAGACACTGTGACATTGAACAATGAAGATAGGAAGTTCTCTTGCTGCAAAGATTTTGCCAAAAGGATTAGCACCTTCTTCAGGCAAACCATGCATCTGTTGACCTTAAATGTTAAAAGGTGGTTAAAGCTATTTCACAAAAAATAAAAGACATTTCCAAAGTATATGCCAGAACTGACAGAAGAAACTGACACTTAGAGTTGAAGACCAGTGAATCTATTAAAACAGGGACATAAGGTGAATTTACAGTTGATGTCATGTGCCAGGTACTTAATTTAGCCAAATGTCGTTAAAAAATGCCCTTCAACATAAACTTCTCCTTAAGGAGCTCTAGGTCCCAATACAATGGATGTGCATTAATGGATGTGCATTGGGCAAACTTGCAGGTGGCCAATGACAGGTGTTAAAACCATAATAAAAGTCTGAAACTGTAGAAGAAAGGGAGAACAACACTACTCTGTTTAAAAAGTTAACAGGACAATAATAGAAATGGAAATTACATTCTCTGTAGTATTTGGACTAAGGATAATGTGACAGCCATGAACAATTAAGTCCCCAGGAAGCAGCAGAAATAATATGCAAGTCATCCAAAACTCTTTTAAGAGAATACATGCATTTGAACGGACATAGAAAAAGAAGAAAAAGACTTGCAATGCCAAATGCAGTTCAATGGTAATTATATTTTTGGCAACAGTAATTTGAGTTAGAAAGCTTTACTGCAAGCAAGCTACGATGTATTATGTGCAATAAAGTGAATAGCTACAGAGCTTCTGTTAATGTAAATAAAAGTTAGGGCAGCAGCTAATTAATTTAAGCAACATTGTCTAAAGTTAGCAGGACTGCTGTCCCTTTAAAGCAACACTAGGCTTTTAGAATGGTTGAAAGTGTGAACTACATTAAAAAAACCCCAAACTTCAGATTAGCAAACGTGACACCTACAGGATGGCTGCCTGTGAAACTTCCCCAGCAGAGTGAAGCCCAAGACACATTTTGTACAAGATATGCCAACACTGTTACTAGGTATGCACAAGTATCCTGTGGGTTAAGCTGGTCACTTCAAGTCCAATTTACCACAAATAGGCTTACCGTAACATCTGTACATGCATGCAGAGGTCACAGCCAAAGGGCTAGGACAGTATGGAGACACAGCCCCTCTGGGATATCACCACAGAAAGATACTTGCCCAGAAGCCCTCTGAAGGCCAAAGTCATCTGAGTTGAAAAATGAGTCATGTTTGACTCCTATCTACTAGGGAAAAAGTCAGCAGCAACAGCCTCCACTGGGCCAAGGATTTCTGTCTCCATAGACAGTGGTGGAAAAAAAAAAAAAGAACAGAGCAGAGTGCACTTCACGCTCATGAGGGATAAGAGGTCATGAAAGTTTCCTCTGCAGGTATGAGAAAAAGCAAAGTTCCCTAGTCCAATATATATGTATAATCTATCACTAAAAAAATAAAAAGTTATCTAATCTATCATTGCAATTCTGTAGTTGCCAGAAACAGTAAGAATCTGACAGATCTCACAAGCTCACCTCCAGACTGATTTGTGATTTCCCAGCATCATCATTCTCATCTCTACCAGCTGCTACTGCAGTTATTTTTATGAAATACTAGAATTGTTTCAATCCTTTTTTGAAGTCACATTCTCCCTTACGAGTGCATTCTCTTGTGATATCACTGATAGTGTCAACTAGTCAGCTACAAAATAATTAGTTTAACAATGAAGAAAAACTCACTAGAGTTTTCTATAAGATGCACCATTTAAGTATTAACAACACAAATAGCAATTACATGTATTCGTTCCTCCTAAACATGCAGACCGAAATCAGAGGGATGAAGTCATCATGCAGTTTGCTTTATTTCTTTATAAGGAAATACATCAAATTTTCAGTAAATCAAGTTTAAGTCAGTATACAGGTCTAGCAGAAACAGTACATTCCATGTTAAATTAGTACATGTCTAGAAATTAAAATTTTTATGGTACTCATTAAACATTTTCTGTTTTCTCAGTTTTCAGATACTGACTCTTAAACCAGGAAGAATTTATGACATGGTCACTTACCATGAAGGAACACTCTTTTATATAATATAAAGCACATACCTATGCTCCGCTTCAAGTGAGCTGGAAAGAACATCTGCCTGAGGGAAAGATGAAGATTGAACGATCTGTTGAGATGTAACTGAAGCATTGCCATTCTCCTGTGGAATTTCGTTTTCAAAGTTTCGGTTTATATCTCTCTCATGATGAGGACTATTGCCGTTACGCAACTTAAAGGACTCATCCTGTTAAAAATAATCATATATTACAAAATTTAAAAGGAAATTCCATTCACAAGTAAATGTTTGCAAGTGCTGCAATTCAGTGATTCCATTTAATTTAAATTAAATTTAAATGGAGACGCTCTATACTATGTGGGTAATTCTCTTCATACTTCTAAAGTTTGCAATACCTGAGTACTACAAAAATCTTAAGCTATGCCACTGATCAAGTAATGCAGAACTCCCATGATCTTCCTTCAAACTTTTTTCTACGAAGTTTAAAAAAAATTCTTAATTCAAACTTATTTAAACTGCCCTTCATACTTACAGAAATAACACGTTATCTGTTGAACTTACAAACAATGTCCTAATTAAATTTCAGAGCCATGTGCACCAGGAGAAGTTTGAAAGCATAAGAGTTCAAGCTTACTTAGTGTCAGGAGCATATGACAGTCACCATACCTCAACCAGCAAATTCATCTGCCACAAGTTCAGAAAGACTAAATAAATTTTAAATTCAGACAACTTCCCCCACACACATGCGCTCACCACAGCTTCTCAGGCTGTTGTTAACAGCAGCTCTAGCTTACTAGCCATGGGTCACGGTTTAACCCCAGCCAGCAACTAAGCACCACGCAGCTGCTCACTCACTCTCCCCCCCGGGTGGGCTGGGGAAGAGAACCAGAAGGCTGAAAGTAAGAAAACTCGTGGGTTGAGATAAAGACAGTTTAAAAGGGAAAGCCAAAGCCACGCACACAAGCAAAGTAAAAGGAATTCATTCATGACCCCCCATGGGCAGGCAAGTGTTCAGCCATCTCCAGGAAAGCAGGGCTCCATCACACATAACTGTTTCTTGCGAAGACAAATGCCATCACTCAATGCCCTGCCCCTCCTTCCCCACAGCTTTATATACTGAGTATGACATCATATGGTATAGAACACCCCTTTGGTCAGTTGGGGTCAGCTGTCCTGGTCATGTCCCCTCCCAACTTCCCATGCACCCCCAAGCCTTCTCACTGGTGGGTGGGGTGAGGAGCTGAACAGCCCAACTGCTTAGCAACAATTGAAGACATCAGTATGTTATCAACATTATTCTCGTCCCAAATCAAAAATGTAGCCTCATACTAGCTTCTATGAAGAAAATTAACTCTATCCCAGCCAAAACCAGCATGCCATGAAGTAAGAACTAGGAAGAAAGATTATTTAGAAAGCAGACTGTTCAGGTTCACTCAAATACTAAAAGCTCTTTACTCCTATAAACCAGAGATGTTTCTTTTTATTCTACTCATTCAGGAACCTGTAATTCTTATTTACTAATGAGCAAAATATCCTCAAAAGTCTTACCAACCATAAAGACGGAGAAGAGTACGATCAGTAACTACTTAACACCCTTTTGACAACAAAATTCCTAAACTGGGCATATAACAGCATTATCCATAGCGGGAGGCAATCACTCCATCAGCCAGTTCTGCATTTTTAAGAAAGCATACTTCAGAGTCCAGGATCAAGACCATCATCATTTCCCTCCCACTCAGTGTTATCTGCTTCCAGAAATTTTAGAATGCTCAGCAAGAGCTTAAGAACAAGCATCCCAGTAAACATATATTCAGCTGTTAAGTCATACACCTGAAGAATGAGTCTCAGATTATCAAAGAAAATTCATTAAAATATTAAACAGTTTTTATATAGAGAGAGCAAAATAACTTCTTCCAAGCATGACTGAGCTGCTGATTATGATTTGCCTCATTATTTTAGAGGTGAAATCAGTTACCACAGGCCTTAAAATTCCATCAATAGCATCATGTTATAGAATACTGTTGTGCAGTTACTTCCCCATCCACTCAGATGCACACCATATCTCCTATTAATAATCATTAAAATGAACGTTGGAGGTAGGACAACTATTAGTTACATGATTTAACATCTTTTCACACATGTTAGTGAAACAGCAACAGAAGGGAAAAAGAAGCATGCACTTACCAACGAGTACTCCAGGCTATGTGTTACATACACCTGTCCAAGGACATTGCAACTTCCACTACTAAAAGCCTTTTTTTTTAAAATACACTTGCTTCTGAAAAATCATCTGTGTACAACAGGACAACCAAACGCATTTGACACATATATCAAAGATTATGAACTCAAGACAATTTCAGGAACAGAAACCCGCACCAAGTTCATGAACTATTTTCAGAATTCTGAGGCTCAAGACAGCATTCCCCAGTATCTTGACAACCTTAAATAAAAATCTTTGTCTATGTTTTAAACACACATGAACAACATTACCCCAACACCCATCTCAGAGTGCTCAGCCACAGAATGCCTAATGGAAAGATGCAGACCTTTAACTCACATATAAAGCTAAGTTGTACAGTCCCATTATAGCAAATTTTACCTTGCCTGAAACGAGAACATGGTCAGATGAGTCCATCTTACTTTTATGAGCAATGCACACTGGCATTCTTTCTTTTTTCATGTCCCTGAATCCGAGTAAACCTTCAAAAACACTCATTCATGTGGCTGATTCGCAATTTATATCTTTTTGTTTCACCAAAACACTTTAAATCACTCATTTACAGCAAACAGGCTTGTAATCACTTCATCCTGAATAATACTTATCTTCACTTGGACTATCTACAATAATTATGCTTGTGGCTGGTAGCACTGAAACAAATATTCTCTGGTGCCAGCCAAGCACTGCATAAACCAATCCAGATCAAAAGAAACCTGACTCAGATTATATACAGACAGTACAGGCCTCCAAGCTCTCAGTTAGGAAGTAAAACCAGTTTCTTCACATACGCATAAATTGAACTATTGCTCCTATGACAAGAACCAAGACTAGAACATGTGGCTATCTAAACATTCCAATTAAAAAGGAAATGGTTTGACAAGCAGAACCAAGTTTTTCCATTCTTTTGTAAGATAACCAACAGACAAGGTATGAAGCACTGCTCTCCGCAAGCCTGTGGGGCTGGATGGGATACACACAGGGGTACCGAGGGAGCTAGTGGAAGTGCTCACCAAGCCACCCTCATCATTTATCAGCAGTCCTGGCTAACCAGAGAGGTCCCAGCTGACTGGAAGTTAGCAAATGTGACACCAATCTACAAGTAGGGCCAGAAGGAGGATTTGGGGTACTACAGACCTGTCACTGACCTCAGTGCCAGGGAAGGTTATGGAGCAGATCACCTTGAGCCATCACACAGCACATACAGGACACCCAGGAGAAAAGGCCCAGTCAGCATGGGTTTATGAAAGGCAAGTCCTGCTTGACCAACCTGATTTTCTTCTATGACCAGGTGACCCGCCTAGTGGATGAGGGAAAGGCTGTCGATGTCATCTATATGGACTCTAATAAAGCGTTTGATACCATTTCCCACAGGTTTCTCCTGGAGAAACTGGCTGCACATGGCTTGGACAGCTGTACTCTTTGCTCTGTAAAGAACTGGTTGGATGGCAGAGCCCAGAGAGTTGTGGTGAATAGAGTTAAATCCAGTTGGTGGCCGGTCACAAGTGGTGTTGTTCCCCAAGACTCAGTATCAGGACCAGTTCTGACTAATATCTTTATCAATGATCTGAACAAGGCAATCAAGTGCACCCTCAGTAAGTTTGCAGATGACACCAAGTCAGGTGGGAGTGTTGATCTGCTGGAAGGCAGGAAGGCTCTGCAGAGGGATCTGGACAGGCTGGATTGATGGGCCAAAGCCAACCGAATGAGGTTCAACAAGGCCAAGTGCCGGGTCCTGCACTTGGGTCACAACCACCCCATGCAACGCTACAGGCTTGGGGAAGAATGGCTGAAGAGTTGCCTGGCAGCAAAGGACCTGGGGGTGTTGCTCAACAGCCAGCTGAATATGAGCCAGCAGTGAGTCCAAGCGGCCAAGAAGGCCAATAGCATCTTGGCTTGTATCAGAAATAGTGTGACCAGCAGGACTAGGGAAGTGATCATGCCTCTGTACACAGCACTGATGAGGCAGCACCTCTAATACCATGTTCAGTTTTGGGGCCCTCACTACAAGACAGACATTTAGGTGCTGAAGCTTACCCAAAGAGCAATAAAGCTGGTGAAGGGTCTAGAGCACAAGTCCTATGAGGAGCAGCAGAAGGAACTGTGGCTGTTTAGCATGGAGGAGGCTGAGGGGAGACCTTACCGCCCTCTACAACCACATGAAAGGAGGTTATAGCAAGGTGGGTATCGGCCTCTTCACCCAATTAAGAAGTGACAGGACAAGAAGAAATGGCCTCAAGTTGTGCCAGTGGCAGTTTAGATTGGATATTAGGAAAAACTTCTTCACCTAAAGGTTTGTCAAGCATTGTAACAGGCTACCTGGGGAAGAGGTTGAGTCACCATCCCTGGAGGTACTTAAGACACATAGATGTGGTGTTTAGGGACATGGTTTAGTGGTGGACTTGCCAGCGCTACATTACTGGTTGGACTCTATGATCTTTAAGGCCTCTTCCAATCTAAACAACTATATGATTCAATGATTAGGTTAGTGTACTAAACTTAATTTATTCTTTTTATTGTTGTTAAAGACATAGGTGTACCCGAGTTATTAACACATATGAACAGATACTGCTGAAAGGAAAGAAACTACTAAGTACTGGAGGAAAAGTAGTTCTTGGAACAACTTTAAATTTATCAAAATGTAATTCCTTTCCTTCATTTAGAAATCCAAGACCATGACTTAACAGCCATTTACAGCAAAATAAGAAGCAGTTTACGATATATCTTAAAAATACTACTGCTGGATCTACAATAGGTATGAACAAAACTACCTTCTCTGGCCCAGCATGATTCTTATTTTCATGTTCCTCTTCCACTTTATCTCCTTTTAATGCTTTCAAAAATTCACTCTTCTTATCAGTCCTGATTCTTGTCAATTTCATTAAACGAGGCTGATTGACTTTGTCAACAGGGGATGAAGAATTTGACCGATGACACTAATGAAGGGAATGCGAAAAAGAAAGAATATTTGAAGTTTATTCATTTAGAAAACTTTGAATTAAAGATAAAAAGACTCCCTGGAACCTGTAGTTTCAGGTTTCACATATATCCACAGTCAAAAGCAGAGGGAAGATATTTGTATTTCAGTATATATAGCTCTTAAACATAAACCCAGAGGTGCAGGTTTATGGAGCACTGCTAACAAACAGTTGACCTTCTGAAGTGTATCATACCATTAGCAGTTTTGAAGTTTAAGCTTATCAGGTTATACTTCTTAATACACCATTTTTACTCCAAATCAAATCTACAAAGCAAATTGTGCAGCACTTAAAGGCCAGTGGTGTGCCTTCCATATTTTTCCACACATTAAACTTCAAAAAAAACTTATTTAATACAATCCTGCATAAGATTTACTGATCCCCTTATCTAAACAAATGAAATCTTTCATGAATTTGATCAAAACTACAGTGCTTTACCTCTTCAACTGAATTTTGTGATACAGTAAATACCTTGGCAGTTGATTTGAAAGGACTGAAATTGCTAACACCATATGCAGATTCATGAGGAAATTGATTCCCAAGTTTATTTTCTTTTGCTTGGCTTTTCCACTGTGTAGGCTAAACAAAAATTTAAACAGAAATTTAAAGAGTCATTAACTACAGTAGGATTATTTTCAGGAATCCTCAGAAAAATTGATTATGAAAAAGCAAATCATAACTACAACCATAATTTAGTGCAAACACTTGTTTTCTTGTGGAAGAGAGACTGTTTACGAGCAATTCACCCTTTCAAACACTGTTTACACTTTTTATATAAAGACTAAAATTTCAAAACGATTAAGACTCTCATACTTGAGGTATTAAGAATCAAAATACAAGTCTTCAACATCTTAAAGTATTGTTCTTAATGTAGAATTTTAGAAAGTTACGAACTACTCTGTCATATGCTCTCAGGAGCACAGAAAAATTCCTGGAAAAAAAAAAATCAAGATGAACATGGAAAATTGCATTTGGAGAGGGACCAGAATGACACTAATAGGTTGCAACATCATCTCTATCAATAACTGGGATAAATTCTGAAGGTATTTTTATGCAGACTACATCTCCCCACTAGGTATCTATTTTTCTGTTGAATCATATATACAGAAGGCATTGCTCTTCCATAAATTAAAAACATTCTTTTCACTGTCACTTTCATTTGCACTTCTCAAAAGAGGTGAGAAGCAAGGAGAGATCCAATTACAGTGTAGTTTAAGAACAAAAATGAGAAACAGTTGTTTCCATTCACTTTTGGTGTGTGCTATACTTAGTAAGAGTTGAAAGCATGATACTCTAGGAACAGTAGTCTCAGTGGTGAAATAAGCACATTCAGAATTACAGCAGGATTTTTTTTCCAGCATGTTGTTCATGCCACCAATATCCAAGACTCACCTTTGCAGGTGGAGTGACAGGTTTAGGGACTAATCCTTTATAAACACTTGTGCCAGTTCCATTCCTTGCGGTCTGTGAATGAAGACTTCCTACTACTGGGAATCCAGATATCTGCAGTTCTTTGGTACTGCCCTTTTTAATGACCAGCATTCTTGAAGATCTAGATTTAGAATTCAATGGGTAGTCTGGAAAAAAGTGTGTATAAATGTATATAAGTGTGTGCGTGCATGTGTATACAATCTTAAATTTCTAGTCCATAAGGTACTGGATAGCCATATGGTCCAGACCAAACAAGCATGTATCAGGAACTTAGTACAGTATTAGTTCCACAAATAACACATTGTACAAACCTGGATAAACACAGGTTCTGTTCCATTTTCTACAACCACCATTTGTAAGATATTTCACTTGGCAATGCAGGAATTGTACTTTCAGAAAGTAAAAATATTCTTCAAAGAAACCAGCTACACAGTTCTTGTTTGCAAATCTAAAATCCAAATCCTGTTAGTTGTTGGTAGTTACCTAACCTTCAAAAGAGATTGTGGTTTTCTTATTTCCCTTTAAGGTTACTAAAAGAATAATTACTTAAGTATTTATTAACAGCTCAGTTTAGAGCCAAATGCTCCACACCAAGGCTCTATAAACATGAAACAAGATGGACATTACTCTAGACCACAACAGTGACCAGTTTCTCTATCTCCACACCTCATATGGGCACCACAGAACATCTGAAGCTTACAAAATCTCTGCATTCAAGACAGCACTAATTGAGGCATACAGTCAGCTGTCATATTAAGTAACTGACATTTAACAGTTTTAAAGAACACTTACTGAAAACAGTTCTAAAGTTTTCACAAAGGGGAAAAACACTTTTGCACATGCCTTCCAAGGCTGCATTAATGGCCTTTTCCAAGATCATCTCCTCTCCCTGCAAGCCCACTACTTCACAGGCAGAGTCAGCATATCCTGAAAAACCTATCACCATTTAAAAAACCTATCTTAAAGGCACAAGCAACTTCAGCTTTGTTTAGAAGGTAGATGTTACAAAACATTCATGATACTGCATACTTCAGCCTCATTACATTTTATGAAAAAACTTCGTAATACTCGCATGGTCCCATCACATATACACAAGGGAAAATGGAATCTAGCAGAAGCACACATTTTAAACAGGCATTAGAAGGGACAGTAACATTCCTCCTGTCCTGAATAATGTTTCCTTTAAAAGGGAATAATAATAGCCTTAATTTCAGGTTTTCAATTACAAAACAAGATTGGCATTGGCAGAGCTATAATAAAGTAAGATACCAAGCTGTAAGCTGTAACAAGCCACTGCACTGTAGCTTACAGATTGGAAAAGATTATCTTTAAAGGCCCCTTCCAAACCAAACCATTCTATGATTTTATGCAGCTAAAAGAACTGTTTCTTCCTTTGCTTATGAAGGGTGATATCCAAAAAGACTGGAAAGATTGCCCTCCTTCAGATAAAAATGAGCCACAACATTCAGCAGCCACAGCCAGAGCCCTGCAAAGGTTGTTAAAACACTTAAATTGCTATGTAATTTTTCCCAATATGGTTAGGAAAGAATTTAGTTACTGTTGCTCTTTTAATGAAAGATACCTATTTCCTGACTTTCACATGAAAGCTGCTAAACACACAAAACCGGAAAGCAGTCCAATTGTCTAGGCTCTTGCAAAAGTTCTTAGCTATTACATACTTGTATTGAGGGGTTGGCCTATATCTGTAGTGTTACCTAAGAGTGCAAAACTTACTGGGGAAGTATAGGAAAAAGAATCAGCAAATTAAAGTACCATTTAAAAATCATACAGTCTTTGGGTTGGAAGGGACCTTTGAGGGTCATCTAGTCCAAATCCCGCTACAGTGAGTGGGGACATCTTCAACTAGATCAGGTTGCTCAGAGCCCCATCCAACCTGACCTTCAATGTTGCCAAGGATGGTATATCTACCACCTCTCTGGGCAACCTGTTCCCATGTTTCACCACACTCACTGTGAAAAATTTATTCTTTATAGTTAGTCTAAAACTATCCTCTTAGTTTAAAACCATCACCCCTTGTCTGATCGCAACAAGTCCAGCTAAAAAGTCTGTCCCCAGCTTTCTTATTGCCCCCCTTTAAGTACTGGAAGGCTGCAAGAAGGTCTCCCTGGAACCTTCTCTTCTCCAGGCTGAACAACCCCAACTCTCTCAGCCTGTCCTCATAGGAGAGGTGTTCCATCCCTCTGATCATTTTTGTGGCCCTCTTCTGGACCTGCTCCAACAGGTCCATGTCCTTCTTGTGCTGAGGGCTCCAGAGCTGGACCCAGGACTCCAGGTGGGGTTTCACCCACACAGAGGGGCAGAATCACCTCCCTCGACCTGCTGGCCACACTTCTTTGGATGTGGCCCAGGGTATGGTTGGCCTTCTGGGCTGCCAGCACCCATTGCCAGCTCATGCCCCGCTTTTCATCCACCAGTACCCCCAAGTCCTTCTGGGCAGGGCTGCTCTCGATTCCTTCATCCCCCAGCCTGTACTGATACCAGGGGTCACCACGACCCAGGTGCAGGACCCTGCACTTGGCCTTGTTCAGCCTCATGAGGTTCACATGGGACCATTCCTGAAGCTTGTCCAGGTCCCTCTGGATGGCATCCCGTCCTTCAGGCATGTCAATCACACCACTCAGCTTGGTGTCATCTGTAAATTTGCTGCAGGTGCACACAGTCTGTCATTGATGAAGATATTAAAGAGTACTGGTCCCAGTACAGACCCGAGGGACACCACTCGATGCCGATCTCCACCTGTTGAGCACTACCCTCTGGATGAGACCATCCAACCAATTCCTCATCCACCCAGCAGTCCACTCAAGTCCATATCTTTCCAATCTAAAGAGAAGGATGTTGAGGGGGACCGTGGCAAAGGCCTTACAGAAAAGAGAAGTGCTACCTCTCTATCAGAAAGATACTTACATTGGAATAGTATTGAAGCTTCCTCAATTTCAATCTATACCTTTATAATTCTAAAAAATCCTGTATTTCAAATACAACTGCAGACCTCCACTACATTTTTACACTTAAAACCAAAAATTACTCACCCCACACACCTGCAGCTAAAGACTTATTCTGGTTTGGTTCCTTCTCATATTCAGGGTTCAAAGATGGCTGAAAGAAATTTTTATCATTGTTAAAAAAGAAGTCATCTTGAATTCTGAGACCAGTGAAATAAAGAATCACAATAACACCCATGGTATGAGCTCTACTGTCAAAGACGTTTAAATGGAGACAGACTAGACACTTCGCCCTATGACCCAAATAGGTCAATACTCACTTCTTTCTCTCCAACAAAACATCTCAGCCAGCAGTCAACACCATTACATGAACTTTCCAGTGAAAGCAGAAAGCAGCCATGTAGGTTCTTCAGAGGAAGCTCACCCATCTCTTACATCCTACCATTCTAGGTTGAAGCATGGGATCTTATTGGCAGAAAGACCACTTAGTTAATACTTTGATTTCAGGTAACTGTAGAATGTAATACACATACATACTACAGTAAACTGGAACCAACTGTAGTTTCACTTAAAACACTTAAGCAACAATAATAAACATTATGATAAAACTGGATATAAGAGGAGAAACAAGTCTGTGGACAAGTGACTAATACCCTCTCCTCTTACCCATGGGAAGGGTGATCCCTTACGTGATGATCTGAAACTGGGGAAATCTCATGAAGTAGGTTGTAATGAAAAATATGGCAGTTGCAACAATGAAACTTTGTTTATTATAATTACAATTAACTTACAAAATCCTCAGCCTCAAACTGTTTGGGTACTTCTTTGTCTTTCTTTTTCACAGTTTCACTATCAGGTACTTTGTTTTCATGCAGTCCTTGGCCTTTTCCGAAGTGGAAAGTGCTGGTACGAGCACGGGAACCTCCGCCATGGCATTCCCCACGATGGTTTACATTTTCTGTGCCATTTCTGCCTTGTGAACGCCAACCATTCTTCTCTTTTCTCCCAAAATACCCTTAGATTTTTTTAGTTTTAAAGAAATTAAGTTACAAACAATTTTAAAAGAATATTCTACTTTTGCAAAATTGTTAGAGAAGTTAAGTCAGCAGCTGTATACTTCAGGATGTGATAGCAGTGACCTTTGAAAATTTTTATTCACATAAGCAGCAAAGGAGCGTCTTACAAAACAGTGCCAGAGAAAGAGGCTAGTAGTCCAACATTAAGGCAAGTCAACCTCCTTTTCTGGCTGCTCATTTGTATGTTGTTGGCTAGAATATTCACTCGACACTCGAGAGAAATACACCTGGAATCACACTACTTTAACCAACCCTTAGTCATCACATTCTCTTGCCAGAAAGTCTGTCTTACTACAGAGTAAGAATTTAGCAGGAAAGAGCCATTACCAGACTTTTTTCTAGCTAGAGTGTTACAATGCAATGATTTAAACATATACAAAGTGTTCCATGAAAGCTAAATAATACCTCCATTAGATCGTCCAATGCTAGGATCAAACCCATCTGAAGAGTTGTGTCTTCTGCGACTTCTTTCATAACGATTCTCTGTCCACGAAAAGTTTTCAGAATGTTTCTCACAGTTCAGTGATGACTGTAAAGGAGCACAAGTGGTAGACCAGAGATATCTGATTAACAACAGAACTGAGTTACCAGAACTGTAACATGCACAGTATTCATGGTATCTATAATCCATTTTTTAAAGGACTCTGAATGACAGACAATGCAACAGTTCTCAAGCATGCATATGTTTAGAGCTAAGTCTCCCATGCTAGCAAAGTGGAAGCTGATCTTATGCTCCATGACACTTAAAAAGCACTGAGGACCACACTTGTGACACAAGGTAAAAAACCCCGACTGTCTATTTTGTTTTGGCAGCAGAACAGAGCACAAGTACACGTTGCAGTGTAAAAAACATAAGAAAGGACAGGCGATCAGTTTAGAAGGCAGAAAAGAAGCCTGGGATCTTAATTTGGGTGGTCAGAGAATACACACATGCATTCCATAGAAAGCAAGGAGTCACTTCTACAAGAGAAAAGCTGCACCCAAGGCCCAATTTATGAGTCTTGTCATAACTTAATACGGCAAATTCAACTAGTTATGAAATACAAATAAAACCTTGAGTTAAAGTGTACAGATTCACAAATATACTTCAAATTATCAGCTTGTAAGTAGGCATTGTAGAAATTTTGAAGAAATAAATCTTTACCATTTCAGTAGGAAGTACTTTATAAACTAAAACCTTATATTGAAAATAGCACTTAGAAATCAAAATATATCCTGACTACAACTCATATCTAAGGGGATTAAACCAAAAAAGTCTTACAGCAGCTGTCTTCCCTATTACTGCTATCTAGCTTTACTATTTTAACACTGTAACATTTATTTCACTGTTACATCTTAAATTCAAGAATAAATTTCCATTCTGCAAAAGTAGTGCTTAGCCTTACTGCCATTCAGTCCACACCTCCCAGTGTACGACAGCAGAGGGCTGTGTTACCCAGCACCTCCCTGCCATACAGCCAGCCTTTGATGCACATGAAGCAAAACCCCCTTCCCTTCCAGCAGACTTACTGTGTACATGTATGTCCACTGTACTGCACATCTACAAGAGACCCAACACATCCCAGGGCCATAAGAGCTACAAATGCATAAATGCACAGCTGTGTGGAAATGTACTGTGTCAGCAAACTAAGCTTAATGATTCCAGAGAGTGCAGCTTTACTGCATCCAAAAGATCAACTTCGCTGCCTAAAGCTCACCCCCTCTCCAGACTGAGTAACGTTCACAAAAAAATATAGCAGTAGTGGTGTATGTCTGAAAATGAAAGTTCCAAGTTTATTTCAACAGTTGTTATCCACTAACATGTAATCAAACTACATTAATATTTAAAGTACTCCACTACAGGGGGGTGGGGAGGTGGAGGAGATCACAGTAATAGGTTAACTACTTTGGAAAACATGTTGCAGAAAATTATTTCCTTCTTCCCACCACCTCCGCCCCCGCAGGAGACAATCACACAAAAAAATTATACCCAAGTTCTACTGACAAAGCCCCAGCCAGAGCTCCAGGTGCTGTTCAAAATTCACTGCTTAAAATTTAAACTCAAGTAAGCAACAAATGTATTTAAAATACAAACCATGTATTTCCAAACCATACAGAAGTCAAATGAAAAGGTATTTCCCTCTCAATTTGAGACCTAGGAAGTGAATTACTTTCTTGACAAACTTGGACAGAGAAAAAACAGAAAGCCACAGGAAACTATCAGAAGTAGTTCAAAAGTTATCATAATGAATCTCAATATTTAAGTAAAAAAATAAATCCTTATAAACAAACTTTGAATAAACTGCCAAAAACTTAGAAAGCTCCAAAACTGTTATCATAGATGAGATTATAGAAGATGATTCACATGTTCATTTACATACAACAACCTTCTAATACTGCCTTTGGAGTTTAACTTACTATTTTTTTATGGACTTTGAGGAACAGTCACATTTTCATGAAGTATAACTGACAGGATTTTATATATAGCATTTGAGTTGTACATTACATAATGAATCTAAATTGCATGCAAAGATCATGCAGTTTGCATTTTCCCCACATGATGGAGGTATCAGTCCATCAAGTCTCTTGTGGCACAGACGACAGTAAACATCGTAATCAACAGGAAATTAACGGGCAACTTCTGGAAGCTGAGAAGTTATCTGACTAGGTTCAACCAGCCAAGAAAGCAACACACATTTCTGAAGTATAAGAAGTCATCTTGTTGCTTAACATGAAGCTTGCAAAAACTGAGTTTGCCAGTCTGACTGCAATCTCCCCATACACATTTTGCAGCAAACCTTTCTGAAAAGTTTAACCCATATCCCAGGATGGCTTCACTATTCACAACACCTTCCCATTTCTGTCTGCCCAACTACAATACTGCACTGACACAAATATGGCAGTTCCAGACCTCAACAAAAGCTACTGAGCAATGGATACCCAGCTGTCTAGGTGGACTTTGCTATATAAATGACAGGGAGATGATATAAAAGCTTATGCTTAAGAGGAAATAATCAGCAACGCGTCACATGGGTTTCAGTCAAATGTAATCTGTATCAGTGACATTAAGCTCATTTGCAATCCCAGCTTCCTGACATCAAGTTTTTCTAGTGCCAGCCTTTACCTATGTAAGGAAAAGACTCAGCTATCCAGGATCACGGTGGAGGGAAACCAAGCTCATAAAGATGCAATTCCTGGAAGTGCCACTTCAAGGAAATAAAAACTGACCAGGCCGAGTTCAGTTTCTCCTTCTCAAGTCTAAACATTGTTGACACCATAGCCTCACCCCACCTCCATTCTGTATGGAATGAGACACCTTGCCTTCCTTACCCCATCCTTCCTCTTCATCTCCATCCCTCTTACATATGGGAAGCAGAAATAAAAATCTATTCTAGGAAACAGAGGGGGCAGAGGGGCACAACATTCAAGACCTGTCTTGTAAAGGAATGACAGGACAAACTTTATTCTGTAAACTAAGAATTACTACACATCAGGAAGGACTAAAAAGAGTTTGCAAGTGTTCAGTATCAAAATGTGTATCACAGAACACTGACCACTGAGGGAGGAGGTAACAAAGAAAATAAGCTGCATTTCAAACAATGAAGTACAAAGACTATATTGGAGAAAGCATACAACTATGGAGTTTTTGGAAAAGATGAAAGAAAGGCTATCTAAACTCCTTGAGGCAAAGAACCATGGAAGAGAACAGGAACCACAACATACGCTTGCAATGAAGTTTCTCACAATTGAGGAATGAGGTGACAAATACAACCCATACCTCAGACACATTCGAGTGATACTGGAACTTACTTTTATCCTGCTATATTGACATTTTAAGCATGCAGGTAAAAGCTCTTACAGCACATTCTTGAAATATGCAGTGAAGATTGTTTTGTAATTGTGACACTACGTTAAATTAAGCTGTGATTACTTTTCCAAATGAAGTAGTATTAAATTGGTAAAAGTGGATCAAAAGAGTTCAATCATATCAGAAGTCAATGAATGAAAACAGATTGCAGGAACCGTCCTGGAACAGATAAGCCTGATGTTCCCAAAACAGCATCTGACAGTTGCTGACAGACTATACTAAAACAAAGAAGCTACCTAGGTCAGTGTAGAAGAAAAATAGAGCCATATGAATAAGGACATTCAACAACATGACTAAAAAAATGCATATGTGTGTGTATAGACATGTATAAGCAAAGTAATGGGAACACAACTAATATTGACAGTAAATTGTACATTTAACAATAGCACAAGCTCATTTCCATAAGTTTATAATGGCTAAACATTTTCCATGGACATAAGACAGCAAGAAACTTACATAAATAAATTAACGTAAGGCAATGCCCCTCTCATAGCTGCATTCAAAAGATTATAATGAAGACAAATCTACAATAGGGAAATAGATGACAGAAGTTTGAATATCCAATGTTGCCTCTGCTTCTGCATTCGCACAAATTAAGAAAGAGTAGAAGAAAAAAGAAACATTTATGAGACAGACATACTCATGACTTCCTAGAATATTTACAAACCCTAATGATTCAGAGATTGCAATTTCCTCTTTCCAAGCTAACTGTCCCATTGTATGAAGTGAGTAACAGTAATTTAGATGAAACAGAGTGATCATACAGAACTATTTGAAACCACTACACTCCACCAGTAGTAACAAGCATCTCACCAGCAGCTGAAAAGCCATTTCAGAAGGTCTATTTCAAAAAGGGGCTTTAGTTGTGGTTTTTTTTATCACTTGGGAGCATAGAAAAATACTTCAGTAAAATTTATAGGACACAGAGCAAAATCAGAAGCAAGAACAACAAGCACATGCCTCTCTTGTCTTGGAATTCCTAGCACAAAATACAATAATTCATTTTAAACTCCTGATGAAGGCAATGTTAATCCAACAACAGTTCTGATAATGCAGCCAGGCACATGCTTCTTTCCATGAACTCAGCTGCTCAAGCAAAAAACTCTGGCACAAGTATGAGGTATCAGCTTGACAACCACAGTACAACTACTTAAGTGACAACAACGAAACTTACTAGTTATCATCTGTTATCACCTCAAACAGATTTGCATTTTTAATATGATTGAGCTTACAACATTTAGACTTCTCTAATAATGAGTGTGCCTGTTCAGAAGAACAGCAAGGAACATACCTTTGTTGATGGTGGAGTAGGAAAATTAAGCCAGGCTGGAGCAAAGTCATGCTGCGCCATTTAGGTCCAGTCTCTCTGAATCAAAGAAACAAGGCTTCAACACCTCATCACAAGCCCCTGTAATTGGAAAAACAAGAAATAAGTACTCTTCAGATGCTTATGTTACGAGAGGATTACATTTGTGGTGTTTTGATCATTATTTCCCTTCTGTCTTCTTGTATTATTTTCTCACACAGATCTGGTTTAGGATCTAACTACCCTCATCTCATTTACAGCATCGCATTTGTGCTTTTATTACCACAATGTCACACTGATCAAATCTATCGCACATATCAAAACCACAACCGTAATATTCCTTCCTTTATTTCTTCCTATAAATGGATGAAGCATCTTGCCTAAGGTCTGATCCAGAAAGTTGCGGCAAATTTGACTTGTTGAAATATTTTCTGGTACTATCTAGAATGGATTCCAGGAGCTATTTCTTTAGCTTCCTAGAAGCTGATTTTTTTAATTAGTTCCTAAAAATCAGTTGCAGAGGCCTTATTAGGTTCCATATGAAAAAACCTAGATGCTCAGGGGTACCACAAACCCCATATTACCTCTGGATTCAGTGGAAACAGGAGTCCACATGTCCAGAAACAGTGTCAAAATCCAGTAAAATTCTCTAGTTTAAAAATGGGCAGGAAAAAGTAACGGCTTAAGGTTAAAACCCAAGAATACTTTTTCTACCCAATATCCTCCTCACAGGTAGATCATCTCGCAATAAGCAAAAGAATGCTAAATAACATGAACTATATTACCTAAAGCTGAACTATAGGACAGAAAGGAAAGAAATGGATTAAACACTGCCTGAATTGTAAGGGTATCTGAATTATGCTCTGCATGATTAGACACTGCAAAATTGTCAATGACACAAATATTTTCAGTATGATATACACACTATTAGAAATTAATCTCGTGAAAACATTAACACCCACATGCATTTCATAGGGAGACCCAAATAAACATGTATTCTACATCTCTGCACACCAGAGTGCCGATCTGTTAGTGAGCATAGATGTAGTTCACTTTAATCTATGGCTGCTGTAACATGAGTAAGTATTAGTAAGAGCTGTGGAATCTGAACTTGATAACTGATAATTACTGTTGTATTCTGGCCTGAACCAGGCTATTGCAGATTTCCAGCAACAGACGAGAATACGCCAGCTTCTAAAAGGAAGTAGAACAGATTTGTAAGCGTTTAACTGCATTTAGTTGAGCTGCTGGTTCTTTTTTTATGTTGTGAGCACATGCTTAGGTTTTTAGGTACTTTTGATATCAGAGTTAAACTGTAAGGTAAGATGTACAAAATCTACTATCATTAAGTAGAGACAAGCTTAATGGTACATCTCACCCAAATAACTTGTTATAAATTACTCTGTTGAAGTCATCCAACACTCTTCTAAATTAACCTCAACAAAAAATCCAGAGAAATTTTCTGAAGAATCCAATTATGTCAGACTAATAAAAATTAAATGAAGGAAGTTCTACAGTCACAGCACCACCAGGAAAATGGCTACTCTAACAGGAACCAAGTTCACTTTCACTGATTAATCATGTTCAGCAATGGTGTGGAAGCAGAAAAGAGTATATGTTTACAGATGAATCAATACCAGAGATGCTAAATTAAGAAACAGCAAATTAAGTGTGAGCAGACTGCAGCAAGTAAAAAATTTTTTCTCCTTCCCTCCAATACAGTTCTCATCTCCAATCAGGAGAATCATGAAATCTTTACAAAGGGTCAAGACGGGTATCAATACTGGAAGATCAGCACAACAACAACAAAATCTTCAGACCAAGGCACTTACAGTCTGAAAAAAGAAAGGGAGAGATTAGGTTTATACCAACTAAGAACATAACAAAGTATCCAAGAAGTATTACCAAGTTAGTGGTGAATTGGCTATTAGATATGGGACAAAGGCACTAAGAATAGGATTTTTTAATAAATTCATCTTACTGTTTTTAGAAAACTAGTCAAGCTTCCTAACACTATTATTTATCCCACTTCTATGAAAAGAGTATATTCTTAACTAATTAACAACCCTACCTCTTACTCTTTGCACATAAACCATGGACTCTGGTGAGATTTAGTGATCACCAAGTATCCAACGACTAAAACGGTGTTTTTAAGAGAGCTGTCCACAGCTCACTGATACTGGGCGTGTATTTCTTCTGGCAAAAATTCCAGAAGCAGATTCAAGTCTTCCTCATGTTCTCAGTTCAACTCAAAACTCTAAAAAAGTTCCTGGTAGTGCTGCTCTGTCAAATCAGTGAATGCCTTTCCTACAAAGCATTACAGTGAAGTGGTAAAGACAGACACCTGGGCCAAAACTACACAACACACAGACTGCAAAGTCAGCAGCAGAGTATGCGTAAACTTCAACAAGCCCGTAAAGAAAAAGTTCTTTTAGAACCAATTCTTCCAACTAGTTTTGACAAAAAGTACAACAGTAAGAAAAGCACAGGTATATTTTTAGAACACTACCTGACCAATTTCACAGGTTTACAGATAAAGACTACCAAACACAACTATTGAGGACACTGAACTCCACAGCAAAGTCAAGAAAACAGTTTCTCTTATCTGACTGTACCTGTTATCGGTCTCACAATTAGACATGGGAAAATGGGAGTATTTTCGTTAGTAAACCTTATTCACATCTAATAGGCACAAGTACTCTAGCCATAATTAAATTGGGAAACTGAGAACAGATCAGGAAAGGAAAAATATTAACATTTTTAACTATATTTTAATAGCCTACCCAGTTTTAAGTTGCCAATTCCATGTTTTACCAGGCTTCCTAAGTACTCTTACAGATACTAACTTTCTGATGTTGCCAACAAGTTTGTCCTAGAATGTGTTTTAGTATAAAAACATTTTCATTACAAGCATGAGCTCTGTTTTGATGATCCACCAAATATTCAATAACTCTAGGATACTCTTCATTCTCAGGAAAATAATTCCAGTAATTTGAAAACAGATCACAAAAATTGAGAATGTGATGTCAGTAAGACCACTCTGCTGCCATAGACTGGATTTACTATGCTTAAACCCTTCGTGATCAGCTCAGCTGCTAAACACCAGTTTGTTCCTTGCTTGCTTTCCAAGCTTAAGTTAGACTAACAACTGACCACCATGTTCTTCTGCAACATGTTCCAGCACTAGAAAGGTTCCTTCCACCAGGTCTGACCTAAGCCTTTTTTCCCCTGCTCTGTCCAGGTCCATTAGCCAAGCTATCCCCAGCAGAGACATTCTGCATGCTGGGTTCCTCAAAGCACTTGCAAACTCTTTTCAGATTTGTACTATCTACAAATTTAATTAGCATGCACTCTATTTCACAGTTGAAATTATTAATAAAAATAATGGAAAGACTTATTTAGAAATTTACTTGATACATCCTTCCAGCCTGACATCAAACAAAAGCTGCCTTTACAAAGACTGAAGAGCCACTAAGGCAAACAGGTAACACTGATCAGCAATTTACTTAAGAACACTTCTGCCTTTTAGAAACATATGACTACTTTTAAATTAAAAAAAATAACCCAGCACATTTGAAATATTTGAATAGAATTCAAGTCCATAGCATACACTCATACAAGTATTTACAAGAAACCATTTTAATTATACTGACAGACATGAAGAAACCATTTGTCTGTTAGCACGTCTCCTCTTACATACACACCACACAACAGATCAACCACTGTTCATCAACACTGATAAAACAGCTGTTGTACTCACAGCATTAATACAGCTATCAGAAGTAAGCTTAATGAAGTAAACACCACAGATTCAAACACAATTCCACTGCTTTCAGAAATTGTCTTGGTAACAAATGAAGAAGTCCAAAAATTTATCACTTAATGTTTCAAGTCACCACTCCCTATCAGACCAAACTCAAAATATATCTGCCATTCTTTAACCTAAGTGTCATAAAGCTAACTTGGCTCAGGTTATCTCTAACTGAAGCAGAGCTGCACAATTCTAGAAACGTAAGAAAGAGGTACTGAAATACTGCTACCCTCATACTATTAACACTCAAATGCATTTAAATGTCTTTAATCAGACTCGTCAAAATATTCAGTCTGATCTCAGCAATAGCCTCTGGTATATGATTCAAGTACTGCATAGTGACTTCAGAAAAGAAGTCTTCCATAACCCATAAATTTACATAAAATTCATGTTTTTCTGTGTTGTGGATAGTAGTTTACAGTGAAGAAAAAACTGTCCTTAAATTTTACTTCCTGTGGGGATCAGAGAAGACTGTAAACCATTTTGTTTCAGGTAAGAGGCAATAATTATTCCAATATCCAGTTATATAATATTTATCTCTATAGTTTTGTGAAGTATGATATTCAATAAGGCAGTTAATGCCAAGGAATGATGAACAGGTAGTTCCAAATAATGTACAGTGAAGAGATTTATCAGCAATATAACTCAGTCACCTACTTTCAGCCATATAAAGCAGCTGAAATAACAACACCACACCAAGTATGCTTAACCAACACCCAAAAAAGGTTGGGCTGGGTTTTTTTTATGATTGAGTCAATAAGGTCCTTTTGTGACAGAAACTGTTTTTCACCAGTTCTAAAGCAGCTGCAAACACTACTTTTTAAACAAACTTATTCCTGTCACCTATAGAGCATTTGGAAAAATTTAATATATTGCCTCTGCTTTAGAAAAAGTAGTAACATGCTGAGAAAAAGGAAGAGAAAGCCACTGCATGAATCAGGACTCAAGACTTCTGTGAAAAAGTTAAGAATAAACATCTAGAATCAACTCCCAAAACTCTTCAAAAACAAAATAAATGGAACTACAACAACTATCATTAGTTTAGCTTGTACTTACCAAATTAAATGAAGAAATAAAATATTAAACAGCACAGTCAGTTTTCCCTGCGCTACTACATTTTTAACTCATCACAGAAAGATACAAGTAAAAGTCACACTTAGAATAACAGCACAGAAATTTAAAATTTTATTTGGTGCAATAATGAACTATTTCAGTGATCAAGAACAAGAAAAGTCTAAGAAAACTACCTGGCTTGCTTTGCCTCACAACATGAGGACATGAGATGTACTTAAACAGTGGTTATAAACATCTGAAGGAGTAAATTCCATGCAGAAAAGAGATGTCTTAATCCAACACACCATAAGATCACAAGAAGATACCAAACACAGTAGATTTAGGCTGGATACAGAGTCCTGAAGATCAGAAGAACAAGTTTTTGGAACAACTTTTAATATTATAGACAAATACTTGAACCTGTCATTTTCTATTATGCTTCTAAGTCCGAAACTAATAATTGTAACTAGTTTAACATGTAGCACAACACATGTACACACAGATAACATTTTAATAATAAATCTACTTTTTCCCACCTTAGGTGGTAACCATATGAGAATACTTCCCCCAGCAAGTCTTCCCCCACTCTCCCCTGGTACTTAAAATCAATATAGCATTTAAAAAAAAAATTTAAGCATGAAGACCACCCACTCCAACTGAACTATAAATCTTTTTTTTTCCTGCAATAACACAGCTAGAATTCAATATGGCAGAAAAGCAGAAAACACAATGTATTCATGAACTTCCCGATTAACTCTCAGATTAACAAAGTGATTCTTCAAGCTTCATCTTCTACCACAATTTTTACCCTACCTGCAACCTTTAAATCACTATTACTGGAACAAAATACAGAACAGCTAAAACGACTAACATTTAAGTTTTATTTGCAAAGCTTGTTTGTAAAATGAAACCTCCATGCAGTTAGCATATAAGACAGGGGCATGAAATACATTTATCAGAGATCCAGTTGAACAAACAATCCAAAACAGTGTTATGGCATACATCTTGGGTTTAACAAACATAACTTCTCACATTTTAATGAAGTTTGTGTAATTTCTTGCAGTAATTTTTTTTTTTTAAAAACTCTTCCCCTTTCCCCCCTCACCCCTCACGTTCACCAGGAGGACAAAAAAAAGGAAAGTATGCTTGCTCATTCTTATACCATTTGCCCTAAATCAGGGAATCCTGCCACCACAACTATGCCAGTTACAGATTTCCCCCTCTTTCACTCCTGAATGTCACCAAATAGGCAGAGTGGTAATACCTGGAAGTAGTTTCTAACCACTACTGAAGCATGAGAGCATTACAGGCCAAGCACAGTGCAGAAGCCTAGCAAGCATCTGTTAGTCCAGCCTGCATCTCTGTGTAGCACATCAAAAATGGGAATACAGTGCAGTCACATATCAGACTCATTACAGACAGGGTAACTGCAGAGTCACTACAGACAGAGTCAGGTGTGGTTATTAACTCACTTAGCTGCAGCACTAAACCGGAGAACAGCTGTGCAGCTAAAAGTTATGGAGCAAAAGGATAAAGCAAGACAACAGACCTAGACTTTTCTTTTGTCCCATGCCAGCCGTCTATAAAATGCTAGAAACAATTAGACCTGACATAGCTTTAAGATAAATAAAAAAACCCACACAAGTCTGCAACTCAAATACTTGGAATGCTTATGAGCTAAACTGACTTCCTTCATATACTAGTAATTCATGTCTCCTGCACTGCTCCTGTTAACACAGTGGAACAACAGTAATTTCCTTTACAAAAATGTCTGCAACCTGGCCTTTGTCTACTCACACAACATTAGAAATAGCCATACAGCATCTCTGGAAGTGCATAATACTCTTCAGGAGTTGGAAAAGTGACTCCCATGAGAATTCACCTCAAGACAATCTCTGCACTGGCTGCGTAAGTGGATGCAAGAGCTCACAGATGTGGTGGGGGGGAGAAACAATCTTTTGGGATACTGCAAGGGCAGAGCACAGAGCAAGATAATGTAATCAAAGCATTATAAATTCTAGTTCCATGTTTTCTTTTCTATAAAGAGGTAAGAAAAAAAGAAAAAAATAAGAAAAACTAAGAAAAAATGAGCCTGATTGTTAAAGTACAGAATCCTGAAAGGACTATGGCATATAAGGTAATAGGCATTCACATTTATTTTCCTTATTTGGTTTACATAGCTCTAACCAGAGGAAATGCATTTAGTATTGCATTTTTAATATATTTAAGTATACACTGTAACAATTTGCAACTCCTAAGAATCAAGTCTAAAAATATGTAATCCCACGTTTTATTTTCCCAGGACCACACCCATTGCAGGTTATAGGAGGAATGTCCCAACAACACAACTCTTCCATTTCTCACAGACAAGGTGATTAAAAAAAACCCTTTAACTATCAGCTTGTAACGAAGCATTGCTACCTTGTAACACTCTTCTGAGGGCATAGTGTTTACTCTCCTCTCAAGTCTGTAGTCCCATCAATAGCATTAACAAAGATAAAGTCTCCCTCATTGTTTTCACCTTCACAGAATTTTACATGAGAAAAATAGGAGTTTGATAGTTTACTAATTTTAAATCTGGAAAGCATCTTCTGAAAAATTAAAATAGAAGATCAAGAAGAGTATCAGCCTCTACCCATAGGAAAGATGCTCCAGTCCCTTAATCATCTTTGTGGTCCTTTGCTGAACTCACACCACTAAGCCCAGACCCTTCTTGTACCAGGGAGCCTGTAACAAGGACACAGCACCCCACATGTGGTCTCACCAGGGCTGAGTAGAGGAGGAAGATGAGCTTCCCTCGACCTGCTAGCAACACTCTTCTTAATGTAGCCCTGGGAAATGTTGGTTTTGTTATGAGGATACATTGCTGGCTCATGGTTGGCTTGCTGTCCAATAGGACCCACAAGTCCTTCTCTGCAGAGCTTCTTACCAGCTAGACAGCCCCCAGCAGGTACTGGCATATACAGCTACAGGCAGGACTTCACATTTTCCCTTTGCTGAATGTCATGAAGATTCTCTGTCCAGTTCTCCATCCTGTCCAGGTTCCTCTCAATGGCAGCACAAACAATCCAGTGTATCAGTCACTCCTCCCCATTTTGTATTATCTGCAAACTTGTTGAGGGTAAAGTCTGCCCCATTGTCTAGGACTTTAATGAAGATGTTAAATAGTAACAGATGTTTTAAATACAGGCCTCCAGTATTGAACCCTGGGGTACACCAATAACCACTTCTTCCAAATCACCTTTGTGCTGCTGATCACAACCCTGACAAGCTGGGCCTGGCCATTCAACCAGTTTTTGAGACACCTCATCATTCACTTCTCTACATGTATTTTGTCAACTTCTCTGTGAGGATGTCATGGAAGACAGTGTTAAAAGCCTTACTGAGGTCACGATAAACACCATCCATTGGTCTCCATTCATTCTACCAAGCTAGTCACCTCATTGTAGAGGGCTATTAGCTTGGTTAAGCATGATTTCCCCTTCATAAAGACATTCTGACTGCTCTCACTCACCTTCCTGTCCTTCATCTGTTTGGAAATAGTTTCCAGGATTAGTTGCTGTACCACCTTTCCATGGACTGAATTGAGGCTGACCAGCCTGTAGTTCACTGGATCATCCTCCCTTCCTGATGACAGGATTGACATTTGCTCCCTTATAGTACTCAAAAGCCACTCCCAATGATTGAGACTTCTCAAAGAATAGCAAGGAATGACCTTGCAATGACATCAGCCAGCTCCCTCTGCACTCATGGGGAGCATCCTGTCAAGCCCCATGGATTTAGGTGTATCTTAAGTGTTTCCTAACCTGATCCCTTCTCTACCAAGGGTGGAGAAAAAAAAAGCACAGCAGAACTTAAGATGACAAGGACATGAGATAACAGATTGTCCCCACCCAATTTTAAGGGTATGTTGTTTAACTTGTCCAACCAGTATTTAGATGGCAGGGAAAAAGAGAGTCCCACTGGTATTGAAGGAGGTCTCTTCAGATGTAAATAAAAATATTTCCCTTGTCCAGAAAGCTGTCTTCAATATTTAAGACAGGTTTCAATACTGTTGGTGAGATACATTTGGTAACACTATTTATCTGAACTACCAGAATAAATAAAAACAGCTCTGCTTTTTCATAATGTCCTAACATGAAAAAACAGACAAAAATGGTGACATCACTATGATAAGGAAAAGGCTGTTCAGTATAATGGTAAAATAGCCCAAACACCTACAGCCTAAAAAACTTAGTTTACTAAAAGACTGTATGCTTTTGGCCATCTTCTGTATTTACTATATGAATAAATAAACCCAATTTAAATGGAGACAACTAAAATTTTACAGGAAAAAAAAATTTAAAATAATGCTAAATATTAGGGGAAAAAAAACCCTGACAGCTGAACCCATCTTGGCAGAAGCCAGAGACAAGGAAAAATAGTTCTGCATTTTCAGCTTCTATACATTTCATGCTCTGTGGATAGCCTATATTACTTACAGGAAGCAGTTTTTGTGACATGGGGCATTTCGGAGATTGTCAGAAGACAGTTAAAATAAAAGGCAATATAAACTCAGATAGCTAGGAATACTGGAAGCTTGTGAGTAGTAAAGTTCTTAACGGGGGAAAAAAACATGAGGAAGCTTCAAGCCATGAATTCCCAAAGTTAGAAGGGAGATACAAATTCAAATCGCTTGATGCTCCCTGAAGACCAGGTTAGAAATTCAGTCTATTGGTTTGCATAGAGAAACTCATGAACAGAATAAATGTTAAAAGCATTGGATGGATATATGTACATTCATAGTTTTCAGGAAAGTCTAAAATTGGCATGGACACATATCTAAGTGGCACATACCTATTGTTACCTAATGCCTCACAGATTATTATTACCCCACATACAGCACATCACAAACTACATGTGGGAATCTTAACTCCACCCCTCAGGTACACACTTGTTTGACAACCCACCCTCACCTTGTCACCATAATTTTTAGTATAATATTTATAAAAGGGGTAAAAGAAGGTTGCAAGCCATTAGAATTGAAGCATACTATAGTGTTGTATGACAGTAGAAAAAATAAAAGGTTACACATTATTCAGTGTCTCAAGTTTGTGGCTACTACTGCTGTTTTGCCCCTCTTTGTAATGAGCTACAGCAAGTATATCAAATCCTTATTAAGCCAGGAAGACAAACAAAGAATATGTATTTATTTCAGAGGGATCCAATAATCAAGTCTCTATGCCATCTTAGAAAAGAGTGACCATCTACCAAGAAGGGAAAGGAGGCACGCAATCTTCTACGAGGGAATTAAAATGGAACGTTTACTACCAGAGATATGCCAAACATTAACTGTACTGCATTTCATGACAGAAACACAGATATTTGCCAGGGTCTTTTTTTTTTCCTCTGAGAAAGTGTGCTGGTTTTGGCTGATATAGAGTCAATTTTCTTCATAGTAGCTAGTATGGGGCTGTATTTTGGACTTGTGCTGAAAACAGTGTTGATAATACAGGGATGCTTTCACTACAGCTGAGCAGTGCTTACAGAGTCAAGGGCTTTTCTGCTTTTCACCCCACACCACCAGGAAGTAGGCTGTGGGTGCACACTGGGAGGAGACACAGCTGGGACAGCTGACCCCAACTGATCAAACAGATATTCCATACCATGGAATATGCTCAACATATAAAGCTGAGGGAGGAAGGAAGGGAGGGATGTTCAGAGTTATGGTGTTTGTTTTCCCAAGTCACCCTTATGCATGATGGAGCCCTGCCTTCCTGGAGATGGCTGGACACCTGCCTGCTAACAGGAAGTGGTGAATTAGTTCCTTGTTTTGCTTTGCTTTCCCTATTAAACTGTCTTTACCTCAACCCACGAGTTTCCTCACTTTTACTCTTCTGGTTCTCTTCCCCATCCCACCACGCAGGAGTGAGAGAGCAGCTGTGGAGTGGTTAAACCATGACAGGAAGCATCAGCAGCAGGCAAAGTTCTCACTAAAACAGTGCAACTTCGGAAGAACCAAGCTACAGAATCAATTGACCCTATAGTTCTCCCATCTGGAGACAGCTTCAAATGTTTATTTCACCTATTTAGCATAAGTCATAGAAAACTGCAAAGTTTTGCTCTGATTTAGGCAGAGAAAATACATGCACAAGTCCTAGACAGAGTACACAGTCTCTCTTCTTCATAAAAAGAAATGTCCAGGACAAACTAAGCAGGCCTTTAAAATAACCCACTCCATCAGAAGTTTTTCCTTCTGCCACAAAACACATTTTCCTTTAAACAAAAAATTTCGTGTGCTAACAGATCCTTCCCTCTTATTTTTATTCAAAAGTAGTGCTAATTGAAGTAAAGCTGGTAAGTCTAAGCTTTAAACAATACTTTTGTTTAAACTCAGTACATCTCACTTTTCATTCCCCTTTTAAAGATACAGCTTAGAGATCTTCCTTACTCTGCGATTCATTTAGTTTGAACAAAGCAAAATAAGCTAATTTCAAGTTATTTTGCCATCCAAAGTCTGCATGTTAGTAAAACAGAAAATACTCAAACCCTAGCACAAGCTTTACAGAGTTTTTGAAAATGGAAGCATTTCTACTGATCACAAATTACTGCAAAAGCATGACAACTACTTGAACTAAAGATTATTTATTTCCTTTCTTTTCTCTCCATGTAAATGCACAGCCACAACAACAGAATAAGCTTAAATCCTACAATCATCCTTTTAACACTCTGAAGTCAAAGTGTGCATGTTGCCTGCCCCCCCCCCCCCCTTTCATTTCAATGTAGAAGACAGTTTACAGACATATAATTTACAAACAAGGTTAAGTTTGGGTATGGTAATTCTCTCAAGTTCTTTGGTTCTCTAAAATTTGTTGTCAGAGTCACACCTCCAATAAAAGGAAAGGGAGCTGAACCTTTGAAGGTCTTCTCTCCCACTGGTTTAACAGACATTAAAAAGTTCTGAACAATTCACCTGAAGCCTCTTTCTCAACTATGCTACTGCAGAGCAAGTAAAGTCTCCAGTTTTAGTCTTACTGTCCCCACCATCTAACACAGAACTATTCAGGTGAGCATTCTAGCACTGGACAGTAAGTAAGAGCAAAAGAAATTATCCATAATTTACCTTCTTCATATTTTAAAAACCAGTATGAGAACTAAGGTTTCCTGCAGAACACTGAGGAAGGAACAAGGTCCTCTGTCAAATCTGAACACCTCCAAAAGTCTTAAGACATGCCTAGGTATGGAGTCAACTGTAACAGTCAATGTTTTAACCATTTAAAGCCAACACATTCTCTAGTACAGACACAGCCCTAAAACCTAGCCTTACAGGTACTTAGCAAAAAAACAAACAAAAGGAAAACTCACTTCATTTCTACCTAGAGCTCAAGTTCCTTATGTGAGGATGAATCAACTAAAGCACTCTGTTTTGCATAAGAATCTAGAATATCAGATTCAGGGGGAACACTGGTGTTCTAAAAATCACAAACATTGCTCTTTATCATATGGTCCTCTTTCTATATATAGATATGGTTCACAAGCAACAGGGTTTGCATCACTTCTGTGAATCAAATCTTAATGTCACAATAATCAAAACATCTTTTAAGAAATGTTTTAGAAGCGAAGTTAGAGAGCTTCGAATAACTTTACCACCACTTTTACCAAGAAAGTTTTTTCCTTCTTACACTGTACTAAAACATACATTAAAAAAGCAAACCACTACTGTCCTGGGATAACACAGAACTTCATATTTGAAGGTGAACTACAACCAGGTTCCTTCTGCTTGAAACCCTACACACTTGCAGTACCATTTAGCAGAAATCTATATGAACACTGATCTCTTGCCCTTTGCGAGGTTCAAAGTCCAAAACCTGAAGTGTTAGTGCAATAACATCACCACCCCATTCTGCACACATTATGTAACAAAACCACCAGGAATTCTTTTGCACTTTGGAGTCTTCAGAAGGATATGAAGAAAAAGCAGTTGAAAAAGTTAGCTGTTTTGACATACCCTGAAGCAGAAAAACAATTCTATATATTTCATCTGTTTCCCTGATTATGTTTACTCAAAATATGAAAGGAGGCAATTGTGGAAGAGGTGGTAGCACCACATACGGCATTATCATCCGTTACGGTGTAATACTACTGCTCCAACACACACTAACAAAAACCAAAACAAAAAGCAATGCCAAGTCTCATTCAAGTTCATTTATAATAAGGTCTGCAAACAGTCCTCCTCACAGGACAGAGTCTACTTCTAGTACTAAAAGATAAATAAAAGCAACTTCCCCAAAAGTTATTGATGATCTATCACTGTCATACTGTTTCACCCACACACTTTAAGCAGAAGAATCTCACTAGAATGGAGGGGAAGAAAGGAGTGTAAAGTACATTAACTTACGAAGTACTAACAAAGGTAAATACCTACACAATTTCCATATATTATTTTACAGATGTAATTCCCTTAAGCTTTGCTGCAAGTTTAAAATCTGCTTATTCTTAAAAGCCTCCACCAATTGTTTTTTCACACAGCAGAGCAGCCTACATGATTCAAGACAATTTCTCAATACAAGTGTACCCATCTTAGGATTCTACCAGAATAAACGTAACAGAAAAAGAGCCAAGCTGCTGACAGTTATTCCAGTACAAAAGCTATGTTTACATCAAGGCTTACACTTTAAGCTCTTGGGGGCAAGGACCTTATCTTCATAGCTGTCTGCAAACCACTTAACAGACTGTCAGCACTACACAAATAAAAATCTAAAGAAGGAATTAAAGTGGACCAGCATGTTAGGCATTTTCTCCTCAATGGGCCTCACCCAAGTATGAATTTTGCTTAGGGGTACAAGCAAAGCATAGCTGTAAAACACACCCAAATCCTTGTCAGACACATATGCATACAAATAAGAACAACTGCACTTCCCAACTGCAAACATGGTGGGAAAAAAAAAATTATTATACCAGCAAATAGAGAGATGTAAAGACAAGAGTTAATGTAACGACCTTAAAGATCAAACTCTTCAAAACATACAGAAGGGAAGAGTCTAGATAAAGATGTCCCCCAAATAGTAAGTGGGAGACGCAGATCCTCAATTTCAGTAAGAGCCTCTTGTCAAGGGGTAGAAGTATCTCACAGCACTGAAAGTTAATAGCTTGAAAAAAGATACACATCACTTTTCTACGAGTTAAGAAGCAACTACTTGTATTACCACTGTTTATGACAATACAATAGACAAAAATCAAATGAAATGGCCACTCACACCTGAGCTAGTTCCATCTACAAAAAGCTTTCAAACAAAACAGATTAATCCAACTAAATGAAGAATGAAGATCATTCTTCTCTGTTGGTTTGGTTCCTTCACATACAGCTCAGTTCAGTAAATTCCGAGCCACACTGAGACTCCATGTAGAAGTGCCACAAGCCACAGCCACAAGAGATTACAAGCACAGCCTCCTATTCATGCTCCCCAGTTTCCATGTTTTCAAAACAATGAAATTGAAACAGAAGTTAAAATAACAAAACAGCAAGGCCATCTAAAGAAAGCAAAATACTGAAGCTAGACCAACTTTTAGATACTGACAAGACAACACAGAATAGAACCACTTAAGTGAGCCTGAGAATTTAAGAAACTTACCTGGATGTTAAGTCTTTAATTTGTGGTCAAAACAACACATTACAGTGGGGTAAAAATACTGTAGTAACTTTTAGATACAGTTTCACATGCTTAACATTACTTTTTCTACGAGGCTTTAACACAAGCCATCTTCCCAAACATCTTTGCATCGCCTTAGAGAAAACTTTTTTTTTGTTATAAGCTCAGTACTACAGTAGTGCAGAAGCTCTGAAAAACTTTTTTAAAAGGAGGCAACTAAAGTAGGTGTCACCTTTACCAGGCACTCAGTTTACACTCTACCCAATAACACTTCAATTATTTAAAGCTTTCTGAATAACCAAGGTGGGGCAGGGGACAGAGAACTTAAGTAAAATTATCACTGACTTTTGAATTAAGTTGTTCTGGCCATCTTAATTTTCTTTGAAGCAGTAGCAATTCAGCTGAATGCAAACCTACAAAAAATTATTGTAAACATTAATTTCAACATTTAAACTATATCTGTCTTCAGAAACATTTAATGACTACGGGAGGAAGTGGACAGCAATAATCTAAAAATAACATGTAAAATTACACCGTTCACCACTAGATTTTGTTTTAAATCCTTCCAAAAAGATGGAGCGTTTTTGTAATGTTACTCGCAGATGAGACTCATTCATTCCCATTACAGAACAGGAAATTACTCTGAATTCAATCTTAAAATATCAACACATTAAAAAGCTTATTAGCATAGGCAATAAACTAATTTTTGGTAAAAAAAAAAATCTGCCTTTCATAAGTGACAAAGAACAATGAAAGGAAATTAAAAACGGTAAAAACACCCCTATGTTATTAGTATCTTCGTGCTGCAAAAACATCAATACAAATGGAAAGGCTGAGATGTGCAAGGCATCCAGCAGGCTTGTAGATTACAGTATCAATATGAAAGCTAAGTTACCTATGGATTCAGTCTATACGAACCTATTTTTTAATCTCCCAGAAAAATCACACTCCTACCTACACATTTCTCCTTGTACATGTATTCTTCAAATTCTTAAATAAGTACGCCACTAATTATTAAAAACAGCAAGTAAAAACTAGATTCTGCAAGCTCATTTCATTATTCTTAAAAAACCAAGAACCTCTACGCAGTAAATGTTACTGGTTTAACCAGTCTACTGATAAAGTGTTTATTCAAGTGTAAATTGACTTATGAACACTTACCTAATCCAAGAGGACCACACAAGGTGTTAGTACTGCGTAATTTGTATTTTTCCAGTTTGTTTTCCTTGAGATAATATCCCCAGTTCTTGTTGATACTACATTTGTAGCTGTTTGACATAGGTTTGACCTCACAGAAATCAGCTACCCATCCTTCTTGCTTACAGATTCCACAAGGCTACTTCCAAAATTTGCCAATCTTGTGTCTTAAAAACCTTTTTCTTTTCTCTGACAGCTTCTTCTCTTGTCTATTCCATGTACATACCACTAGAAGAAGCATCAGCTCCAGGTGAAATAAATACACTTTTTACACCATAAACTGTGAAGCAAAAAATCCAAATTTCACATCTGAACTGTAGAACATTTCCTAGCTTCGGGTAACAGAAGCATTTGTAAACAACGGCTATCTGGAAACCTCCATACTGCTTATTGGCAACAACATTTTTCAACAAAAATATTAAATAAAAGAAAAAATGATAAACATACATTTATTAGAGTCTTCATTTAGAAAATAGGTCTCATTGCAAAATGACAAAAGGCTATGTCAGAAAATCTAAAAAATAAAATAGGAAAAATATCTGCCATGAAACTTCTCAGCAACGTCTACACAGTGACTCAGGCTGCATTTAACCTGGAGCCGGTTAACAAAACTGGTTGTGTCTGTGACTCAGACAGAATGCTGCCTAGGAAAAAAGTAACTAAAGGCAAGAAAGCACTTTATTTTGGCAGCTGAAGTATTCAGAACTTGATAAATTTAGCCATGTATCCATGCCATGTAGGAAAAAGCATCCAAGGGCGAGGTCCTCGGCACCGCTAGAAAGAAAAAGCTCACGACTTCAAACTTCCAGTTCACTTCACAGATGCCTACTGATTGTTTCAGAAGCCTGTTCAGGACGAAGCACTTGGACAAATAATCCCAGAACAGCATCCGATATTCCTCCCCTTTCACAGGAAGCAACTGCTGCGGGTCGGTTTCCACCTTGCTTTCCCCCCTACCAGCTGAGGCAAAAGGCTGCAAACATCCAGGACTGTCTCTGTAATCCAAACTGCCTACGGTAAAAAGAACCAGAACAATCAGTTTCCCCTTTTGAAATCTGAATTGGCCTTAGACAAACGCATATAGCTGACTCTTGAAAAGCAAACACGCATGCACCCAGGCAGCCGAACCCGAATACAGAAGCCTCGGTTACGCCTTCACTCGCATCCCGGCGAAAGCGGCAGGCGTGCTTCTCGGAGAACGCAGCCCATCACCGAAAACGTTCTCCTGCCTCCCACTTCCGAGAGAAAAAGAGAAGAAAAAAAAAGGGTCATTTCTCATTTTATTGGGAACGATGCACAGGACTGCAAAGAGCACCCGGGAGGGAGCCGCTAGCCTGGGCCCGGCAC
>NW_010538439.1:0-2137 GCF_000687285.1 Phaethon lepturus
ACTGGGAGGCCCCTCCCCACCCCCTCCCCACTCCCATACTGGGACCAGTAGAGCGGGATCCCAGTATGACCCGGGGACGCTGCTCCCAGTGCTCCCAGTATGACCAGTGCTGGTGCCCCCAGCTCCCAGTACGGCCGTCAGCCGTCACTCATGCTCCCAGTATCCCCAGTATGACCAGTACTGGTCCTTCCCAGCTCCCAGTATGGCCATTACCTGCCACTTCCATTCCCAGTGTTCCCAGTATGACCAGTATCTGCTGTTCCCAGCTCCCAGTACAGCCACTGCCAGCCACTTCCATTCCCAGTACTCCCAGTACCCGTCACTCATGCTCCCAGTATCCCCAGTATGACCAGTAGCTGCCGTTCCCAGCTCCCAGTACAACCATGAGCTGTCACTTCTGCCCCCAGTACTCCCAGTACCCGTCACTCATGCTCCCAGTATCCCCAGTATGACCAGTAGCTGCCGTTCCCAGCTCCCAGTACAACCATGAGCTGTCACTTCTGCCCCCAGTACTCCCAGTACCTGTCACCCACGCTCCCAGTACCCCCAGTATGACCAGTACTAGCACTCCTCGTTCCCAGTAGGGCCGTCAGCTGTCACTCACGCTCCCAGTACTCCCAGTACGACCAGTACCTGCCATTCCCAGCTCCCAGTACAGCCAACACCTGTCCCTCCCAGTCCTCCCAGTATACCCATTAACCCTCGCTCCCAGTACACCCAGTCCTCCCAGTACCTGTCCCTCTCCACTCCCAACGCTCCCGTCTCCACTCTGGCTGCCATTTCCCAGTATACCCAGTAGCTACCAGTAAGACCACTACCCGTCATTCCTAGGCCCCAGTGCTCCCAGTATACCCAGTATCTCTCACTCTTAGCTCCAGTAACACCGTTACCCGCCGTTCCCTGCTCCCAGTACTCCCAGTATAGCCCTTAGACAGCACTCCCAGTTCCCAGTACACCCACTACGTGACTCTCCCAGCTCCCAGTATACCCAGCAGCTGCCATTCCCAGCTCCCAGTAAGACCTAGCATTCCCAGTACGACCAGTATAGCCTTTACCCAACGCTCCCAGTAAACACGATACCTTCCACTCCTACTCCCAGTGCTCCCAGTATCCCCCACAGCGGTCACTCCCACTTTCCAGTAAGACCATTAGTTATGAACTCCCAGTACTCCCAGTACAGCTCTTACAGGGTGCCCTGGGCTCCCAGTATACCTGCTGCACTGCCCTCCCAGCTCCCAGTACTCCCAGTATAGCCCTTACACTGCACTCCTGCCTCCCAGTATACCCAGTATAGCCCTTACCTGGCACCCCCAGCTCCCAGTACTCCCAGTATAGCCCTTACCTGGCACCCCCAGCTCCCAGTACTCCCAGTATAGCCCTTACCTGGCACCCCCAGCTCCCAGTACTCCCAGTATAGCCCTTAGACAGCACTCCCAGTTCCCAGTACACCCACTACGTGACTCTCCCAGCTCCCAGTATACCCAGCAGCTGCCATTCCCAGCTCCCAGTAAGACCTAGCATTCCCAGTACGACCAGTATAGCCTTTACCCAACGCTCCCAGTAAACACGATACCTTCCACTCCTACTCCCAGTGCTCCCAGTATCCCCCACAGCGGTCACTCCCACTTTCCAGTAAGACCATTAGTTATGAACTCCCAGTACTCCCAGTACAGCTCTTACAGGGTGCCCTGGGCTCCCAGTATACCTGCTGCACTGCCCTCCCAGCTCCCAGTACTCCCAGTATAGCCCTTACACTGCACTCCTGCCTCCCAGTATAGCCCTTAACATGGCAATGCCAGCTCCCAGTTCTCCCAGTACGGCTCTTACACTGCCCTCCCAGCTCCCAGTACTCCCAGTATAGCTCTTAGATAGCGCTCCTGGCCCCCAGTACTCCCAGTATAGCTGTTACCTGGCACTCCCAGCTCCCAGTATTCCCAGTATACCTGGCACCCCCAGCTCCCAGTACTCCCAGTATAGCCCTTACCTGGCACCCCCAGCTCCCAGTATTCCCAGTATACCTCTTAGACAGCACTCTGGGCTCCCAGTACTCCCAGCGAAGCCTTCACCCGCTGCTCCCAACCCCCAGTACTCCCAGTATAGCCATTCCCTGGCCCCCCCAGCCCCCCGCACTCCCCGT
>NW_010538440.1:0-55232 GCF_000687285.1 Phaethon lepturus
GGGTCTTCCTGAGGCGGGACACTTGGTTAGCGACACGGGGAGGGGGGCCTGGCAGCTTTCCATCGCTTGCTCTTCAGGCTCTGGATTGTGCAAAACTCTCGGTCGGGGAGAGCCTGGTGGCGTCTGGTACGGTGTACGTGTTGCTCCTGGTGTGGGGAGTCGGTCCTGGGGAGAAAAAAAAAGTGCTTCCCTTCAGCAAATTAAAAACACTTGGTCTTTTTTTTTTTTTAAAATGAGTATGTGATTTTTATTTGGGTGTTCCACATGGTTTTCTTCATACTTGATTTTTTAAAAGTAAGATCAGCCGGTGCAGGCTAATATATATAAAAAAGCATATTGTAAAGTTTTCCTTGTAAATCAGTAAGAGCACTTTTCCAAGAAAACGGTGGCTTTGTGTAAGGACACAGGTAATGTACACATTTTAAATGGTCAGAGGTATAGCTGGTATGGTAGACTCATGCCCAAGAGAATGGTTAAATAAAATTATTTATCCTTACTGAAAACATGAATGCTTAAACGGTGGCAAAGGGGTTTTGCACCATGCATTTTCTGTGGGATGTCTTAAACACTCTGATATTAGAGCAAAGGTAGCAGAGGCATCAGATTATGAAAGGGACAGTTTTAAATAGACCATTTTTAGGTAGCTGAAACTGTAAAGAGATTTCAGTGAGTATTGATAACACAGAATAGCTGTCTACTGTTCTCAAATGTATTTTCACTGTTGTTTTTGTGCAGTTATCTATTGTGAAAATGCATTTCCCAACACTGCTGTAGCTACGTTTCCAGGATAGCAGAATAGACTCACTAGTAATTATATTTTTAGTTTACAGAAGCAGATTTGGTAATGACTAGTAATTAGAAGAATAATCACTTCTAAATAACTTTCATTTGAAATGTTTACTGCCAAATGATCAGCCCTCAGGAACTCAGCTTCTTACACTATTTTGCATAACTTGTTTTTTTAGAGAGTGGTCTTACTGTAAAAATGCATGTTAAATGTAATGAACTTTTTTTTTAATTGAGAAAAGAAGTGAGGCTGTGGATATTAGTAGATCATATGCAAGGTCTACCTGCTCAGAGGAACAGGAAGAAGCTAAGATGAGCTCTACTAATTTCTAATTTTCTTCTTGTACACTACAGTCTGTAGATGAGTTTTGTCAAGTGGTGCTGATCAGGTTATGCTCATATACTTCATTTCATTTCGCTTTTAAAGTCTTCCTTTAAGAATAGTAGCAGATGAAGCCTGCAGAATATATGACAACTTCTCTACCAGTTAATTAAATGTACCCAAGACTGTTCTCTGGTCCTGAAACCAATTGGCGCAGATTAGCCATTGTCAGTGGTGCTAAATTCACCTGCTGTCCAGAACGGGATGGCTGAATGCAGGCTACTGCTTGGGACTGGCTCCTGGCCTCTGTTAAACCCAAAATCATGCCTAAGAATTGCATGGGAGAGCTGTGGCTGGCCTGGGTTAGAAGGATGCTGTGCTGGTCTGTAGCAGTTAAGCGGTCTGCGTGACTGAGTTCCATTTCCCAGGAATGGTTCCTGGCATTGCTTGATTTACTAGTGTGGACATAGTCTATCAGTAACACTGTAAGTAGCCTCTCTTAGCTTTGTGCTTAATCATAGTGATCTAATTTCCCAGCACCGAGGATCTCTGGCACTATAAAGTGCTACTTTTCATAGCCAGCTGCTTAGAACTGTCAGGGCTGATTTTTTCTCCACTTGTGCAGGTGAGTGAAGAGGGAATAGGTTAAGGCTCGGTGGCTTTCTCACTCACCCATAAGGGCGGGTTAAGCAGGATCAGGGAAAGTCTTACACGACTTGTTCTGCTTGCCTGGGAACGTACTCCCAGAGTGGTGCATGCCCGTAAGCAATCCTGATGGCTTAGATGTGAACAGGTCTATGGCCTGCAACAGCCTTCTCATGCCGTTTTGCTACTTTCCTAAGTATTTTGCTGCAGGTAGCAAGTTGGGCAGAGCAAGTCTTTTTTTTTTTTTAATGCTCTGAAGATTATTTACTTCTAGATGCCTGGAGAGATTACTAGCCTGTTAAAATTATTAGAATAGATGTTGAAAATAAATCATTGTCGACTCTCACCATGCTTGCTGTCTTTTTTTGTCACTGTGTACTTAATAACATTTCTTGTAAGTATGTGTTTTGGTTCACATTTTTGCAGTATCACTGTTTGGTTCAATAATGAAATGGTGCGTATGCATTGTATTTTATGCTGTGCTTGCTTTTTGAATATTGATATGTATAGTTAATCTCACATAAGTCTCATAAATTCAAGCAATTCTGAAGGTTGTCAGACTTAACTGTTACAAATGGGGAAAGTGAGGCAAGAGGAAGTGTAACTATTTATCTAAGGATCCCAGTTGTAGGATCCAGAAGTAGAATCTCAGATCGAAAACTGATCTGTCAGGTTACACTGCCTCTCATAGACATATAAAATACTTTAATAGAACTGTGTATTTTTTTTTCCACATTTGCTGATAGCCGTTAGTTTACTAACCTAGCTGGTAGAGCAGTTTGAACTTAAGTAGGACAATTGTTTAAACACCTCATTCCCAGTTGAGAATAACACTCAGATACTTAACTAAACCTTATGTATACGATGGGACTTGGTAAATACTTTAAAGTACTATCCCAAACAGGCAGCTTGTCTCAGTGAAATTCCAGTTGATTTCATTTGAATGAAACCTCATAAAATACAAAACTTAACATTGAGACATTTCAATGTGTACTTTAGGACAATGGTGAGCTATCCTTCTGCCGCTATGTAAAAGCACTGAGTAAGGTATTTACACTTAGGCGCATGATGAAGTGTCTGAGGAGTCCCACTGGTTTGAATGGCACTTAGAGAAATCTCTTTCATAACTGTAACCTAATTTACCTCAATCTAGACGTGTATTATACACAAGCTGTGTTTAAAAGAATATTGTTAAGACCACATAAGCACAGAAGTGTTTGGAAATTTAAAGCTTTGAAGTGGTGATGATGTGGCCTTTGGGAGCTGTGCTTTGTACTATCTAGGATCTGATTTTTTTCAGAGCACTTACCATCTGAAATTCGGCAACCAAAAGGAGATGATGATTATGATTTTGCATCTCTTCCATGATTTTTCTGCTCTTTGGACTTCCTAAAGTGAGCTTGGAACTGTGTTGATTAAATATGATCTGGTGACACACAGTAATTGTGGAGAAAGTGAGGTTTTGAACAGTTGCTTGTCTTGGTGAGCACTGGACCTTCTAAAGGAAGCTGGGTTCTGTGTGGATAAGTAGTATTTAGTCGTGTAGTTAAGGCCTATGTCATAGTGTTTTAGTTACAGCTCTATAACTTCTCAAGTCTTCAGAGTTTGACTTTCAAACCTTAATAGCATTAATTTTTTAACATAATTTTTGGATGTGTAATTTTCCCCGTGCTTTTTTTTAATCTCTAAAGCAAATGGAAGCAAAAGGAGTATATTTTCCTGGGATATCTTTGATTGCTTACTATGTCCTAGCAGATTTAGAACCTCCAAATGCCAGCTCAGCCTATAACTGTCTGAGCTGTAGCATTAGGTTGTAATCCATACATGGATCGACAATGAGGGGAAATAGCATGCTTTATACATGGATTGTGAAATTACCCACCTTACCTCATAACTTTTATGTAATATAATATAGCTGACTTAAAGAAGATAGTGAAACTTTGGGGCTTAGTTTCCAATCTGTTGTCCACAGGGCAGTGCTGTCTGGTGACTTTACTGTTGTTTTCCCTGCAGTATTTTACTCTTACTGACCTGTTTCTTCTGGACCATCTTGTTGCCCAGCTGCTTCCTGTCTTTTTCTGCCAGATCCTTCTCTTGGTTGATTTCATATATAATTTCTAGTTGCTAATCGCTTTAGTTGGCCAGTTAGAATATTTTATCCTAATCTAATTTGCAGCCCTCTAGTTGTATGGGTCAGGTCAGTTGGCCAAGCGAATCAGGTCAAGAAAGCAAAGAGGAAACAGGCTTTCAGATCCAGCACTCAGATTTAACAAGCTGCAGTTAAGGAATAATCGCTGTTACAGCTTAAGTGGTCTGAGGCTGGAGCACAAAACTACAGAATAACTGAGATTGGAAGAGACCTCAGGAGGTCATGCGGGCCTCTGCTCAGCGCTGAGCCAGATTGAAAGTTAAATGAGGTTGCTCAGGACCATGTCTGCTTGAGTTTTGAATATCCCCAAGGCTGGAGATTCTGCAGCCTGTGTGAGTAACCTGTTCCAGTGTTTGACCACTCTCACTATGGTTTTTTTTTTTTTTTTCCCCTCTAAGGCCTAATTGAAATTACCCATACTGCCCATACTGTAGCTTATGTGCATTGTCCCGCATCCTTTGCTGTGAACCTCCAAGCAGAATCTGGTCGTTGTGCTCTTTAAAAACAACAGATTTTTTTCAGTTGCTTAATAACACAGTTTCTGTCAAGTATATATATAACTTTTGCCAAACATGTAAAAAACAATCCTCTTCCAGCCAGTCTTGCAGACCTTATTCAATAGCATGCTGATCAAATCAGTTGAATTACCTTTTTTTTCTCTTTGTCGGCAAAATAAAAATCTGTTGCTAGCCTTGCTTTTTGAAACAGATGAAATGTTTGAAATTTCTCCTTCCTGTCTCCCACATGATTATGCGTTGTATTTTCCATGAGGTGCCTGCCTCATTATGTGTAGTGAATGGATGCTGATGGCTTAGGAAGTAAATCTAAGTCTTCAATCTGAGCTTCTGAAAGCAAGCTATCTAGTCCTGTGATTTTTTTTTTAACCTCATTAGGTGTATGGACCCCTGCATAGCAAATTTAAACCCACTGACAACAGGGATCTGTTAGAAAAAAATCTTCAGAGGACTGTGGTGACACTGACGTAGTCTCAAGTAGCCTTCCAGGCACTGTACAGTCAATGGAGAAGAAGCAGCCTATCCAGAAAGTGGCTTATCCCACCTGTGGCTGAATTACTTGCTCAGTGTCTGTCTGCTTTGTATCCTGAGAGTCTCAATGGCTCTTCTAGCCTTGCTATCCAGCTTTTAGGACAGCTACATTTAGGCAAGGTTAATCCTTAGTAAGCATCTTCGCAGTCCTTTATTTTCCTGTGATTATTCAATAGATGGTCATATGCCTTATTTATAACCCATTCTAAATGCTTAATAATGAACTTTAAGATGTGTTTCTTCTGTGGTGGTGTTCATCCCTTAAATATCTTAGTTCTTCAGGAACATTAAATTATCCTCATTACCTCACTAACTTGTGCAAGCTATCTCCTCATTTTAAAAAGAGGAAGAAGGAAGAAAGTCATAGGAAAAAGTTCACAAACAAAAGGTGTTCAGTTTGGGTTGCTTTGAGCACAAGGGGAAAACTTTGCAACAAAGGTGGAGAAGTGTGTATTTTTGATGCAAATTGCAAAATAATAGTCCTGTCCTTCTAAAGCTGTCTTAGCTAGAGCTTCAAAACCTGATACTACTCAGAAATGGTTATTGCTACAAGTTTTCCGCATCAGTAGTGTAATTCACAAAATTATCCCTTTCAAAGGATTGTACAAGGTTCATTGTGTACAATGATAGAAAAGAGAGTATGATATCTTATGAAAAAGAGATGACTTTTTTTTGTCAGACTTGAACAATAGTTTGAAAGCACATGATACTGTATGTTGATTAAATTCTTATCTTCAGTAGATAATACTCCAACAAGCCTTTTATTACTTGATCGTTTTGATTTAGACTCTTCTGTCAGTTGTCACTTCTGAATTTTCTCTAGCCATTTTTCTGGAGTTTTATATGATATTTGTGGATGTGTTTGGAAATACATGCACATAGTGTATTCACGATATTTTGATTCCTGTATCACTGTTTGTGTATATACTTTTGCATATATAACTTCCAAAGTGCAGGTAATTATTTCAAACTGTATTGTATCCAAATTTCCTGTGCTTCCTCTTACTACCAAAATGATTTTAAGAAACAAAGTAAAAAAATCTCCAAACCAAAATCCAAACTTCCCACATCTAGCCAAAGACATGCTGTGAAACATTGAAGGAATATGTGCGTTATGTTTGCACTTCTATTCTTTCCAAAATGCACCCATGCACACTGTTACCCCAGACCTTTGTAAGCTTCTATTGAGTACTCTGTAAAAATTTATGTGTGGTCTGGAGAGGAACTACCTGTTTATTTTTGGAGCAAAATCATCTGAGTAGCAGTGGGGCCTCCAACCTCTTGCCTTATTTCTGATTTGAAGGATTCACGAGTTGGTAGAGGTGAGAAGTTAATTCCATCCTTCACACTATTGAATTCATTCAGCAAGTCTGCTCAAGCTCCAGGTGTGCCATTTATGATAGGGAGGTGACATTTGAAAGAAATTTGGCAATATTTAATACTGACTCATAAAGGCATGTTGAGGGGAGAAGTTGTGCTATACCTTACTGGTATTGGGACATCTGCATCTGCCATAATAAACGCAATGGAAATTTCTTATGAGGATAGAGGAAGGGCTGAGTGCATTTGCTGACTCAAGTCAGCAATAAGAATATTCAACAGAATAAGAAGGCAAGTTTTGACTGCATTCATGTTTTCTGGAAATAGCAAATCAAAGCATGAAATCTCAGGTGATAGCACTTCTGCTGTTAAACTGCTAGATCCAAATGAACTGGATTAAATGTCTGTTTTCAAGGCCGCTACAAAGGATAAATTTGAAAAAATGTCTCCATGGTACACTGGCAATATGGTGATCCACTTTGAGCTGTTATCAGCAAGGCTGAAAATATAATAGTCCCTGTATATTCTCCCTGGTTTCTCCATTGTTTTCAAAGTCTATCTCTGTTCCTGGGTATGCAGCTATTTGAATAATTAATCAGATTCTGCATTTCTTGATGACAATATGAATGAATATGAACTAGGCATTGGCTCAGGGACTGATCAGTCACTTACGTGGTCTTTCAAGATTTCGCACTTCTAAAACAATGAGGAAGAGGGATAATCTCAATTCTCTGTTACGGTGTTTTGTGGACTCCTGGCAAGCTCCAGAGCACACTGAGGATCCCAGCATCCTAACTCCAGGAAGGGGTGGCCTGGTGAATCACTCCTGGGGTAGGCTGGTGTCAGGCATTGACAGGGCAATTTATGTAGTTTTCTGAAACCACAGAATTCTGTAATGCACCTATTAAGCACTATGCAGCTCTTATATAGAAATATACATCTGAATCAGTGCAGTGCAGCTATATGCAGACCAATGTAGATACATAGAGGTGTGGAGTTCATAGTTCAATACTATTAAGAAACAAGAGAATTAAAATAGAGATCTGAAATGGTTTAGATGAATTTGCTTTCCAGAAATGCATGTTCTGTCTGACTGCTGAGTAAGATTATGCGATTACCTCAAAACTGTGTTGACATCAGGTGAGATCAGCCTTAGCAGGAAGAAAATGCATGTGTGTGTAAAAACCGATGCTAATAAAGAAACAGACTTCCTTAAGGTCTTAAGTTGAGGCTTCATATTGATAAGCCCTTACTAAAGTTGCCAGACACTGCTGAAAGGCCTACCCAGTTCAGTACTCAGCCAGTCTGGGGACTGCAATGCTACTGTGTTCTAAAGTATTTCAAAGATCTGTTGTCTAAATCATGAAAAAGATTAAACTCATTGCTTGAAAATGTTTTCCAAAATGAATGTAATCAACTGTATGTAGCGGTTGATTAACAGCCTGTTTCCTGAAAACTTGCTGTGGTCACTCAAGAAGTGACCACATAGATATATATGATGGAATGTAGTGATTTTTAGACTAGTATTTGTGAATTTGACCCATTTCTTCCCTCTGCTGGGAGAAAAGACAGAGAAAAGGAGGTAAAGAACTGTCATTACTTCTGTCTGATATAGTCAGCTTGCTTCTTTCTTGGAACCAACCACCACCAAAGCATCTAAGAAATGTTGGTTGTAGTCAGCAGTCAGGTGGGACTTGTTTGAGGGAAGCATCAGGTGTCTAGGGTGTCTAGTATTAGGTACTTCCCAGAGGAATGCTAGACAATGAATAGCAGTGAGAAATGCCGCTCGGTTCCTCACCTGAGGAGACTTCTGATTTATGAAAGCTCAAATCTCTCTTCAGTTGCTGTCATCAGGTTAGATAATATTTCTGCATCTGGGGAGGAACAACCCCATGCACCAGTAAAGGTTAGGGGTTGACCTGCTGGAAAGCAGCTCCATGGAGGAGGACCTTGGAGTCCTGGTAGACAATAAGATACCCATGGGACAGCAATGTGCCCTGGTGGCCAAGAGGGCCAATGGTATCCTGGGGTGTATTAAGAAGAGTGTGACCAGCAGGTCGAGGGGGTTTATCCTTCCCGTCTACTCTGTGCTAGTGAGGCCTCATCTGCAGTATTGTGTCCGGTTCTAGGCTCCCCAGTTCAAGAGAGACAGGGTACTTTTGGAGAGAGTCCCACGGAGGGCTACGAGGATGATTAAGGGACTGGAACATCTCTCATATGAGGAAAGGCTGAGACACCTGGGGCGGTTTAGTCTGGAGAAGAGAAGGCTGAGAGGGGACCTTATCGATGTCTATGAATATCTGAAGGGTGTCTGTCAAGAGTATGGAGCCAGTCTGTTTTAAGTAGTGCCCAGTGATAGGACGAGGGGCAATGGACACGAACTGCAGCACAGGAAGTTCCACCTCAATGTGAGGAAAAACTTCTTTACTGTGAGGGTGATGGAGCACTGGAACAGGCTGCCCAGAGAGGTTGTGGAGTCTCCTTCATTGAAGACCTTCAAAACCCGACTGGCCGCATTCCTGTGCAACTTGCCCTAAGTGATCCTGCCTTGGTAGGGGGCTGGACCAGATGATCTTCAGAGGTCCCTTCCAACCCCTACCATGATGTGATTCTGTGAGTATGGAATTGTGTGCCAACACTGTACAGTAGAGTCAGGCAAAGGTTATCACCTATGCAGGTTTATCACCAAAACAGGTCACTGCATGGCATAATTGTTCTGTGGATTAAAGACTGGTGTGCTGTTGATGGGTCTTTGTGAGATGTAGGCAGTGAGGAGGTTGTTCTGCTCTACCTAATTGATTAATTTGCCTGTTAGATAAGAACTGAATTTCCTTTGCTAGGTGGAGTTGCCAAGTACATGCAAAATGGTATATGATTAAGATGCATTCTGCCATTTTAAGTTGTGTCTGTTCATCCTGGTGGTAGAAGGCCTGTTGTTACCCAGTTTCACCTTAGCTTGGTTACGGCATTGGGAAATTCCTAGTTACCCTCCAGTCTCTGAATTGGCTTTCCTGAATATTTTGGATTTGTGATTTTTATGCTCTTAACAATGTTTAAATGTTGCTGTTGGGGACTGGATTTCCATTTTAGTTTGTATAGATGATATTTGTAGTTTTAGATACAAAAACATGAAGATTAAGTATATTTAAGACAAGTGACTCTGCTTTGTAATGTAATTAACTTTCATGGGTTTTTTTTGGCTGCCATTAATAGCATTGCATCCCAGGTCTTTCAGATTACTTCTCTTAAAAAAACCGTAAGAGAACAGATTGACCTTGTGCGGTTCTGAAGGCTCCTTCAGCGGGCATGGTGGAACAAAGATGAGAGAAGTCTTTTAATTTCTGAAACTCTTGGTGGAAGATGATATGTAAGATCTCTCCCTCTCAGAGCCAGGACCTAGGTCTTCCTGCAGCTTTGCTTAGGACTGCAGTGTCAGGGAAGAGATGCTATTGGAACACCTAGAAGTTGAAAAGACTGTGCGCCATTCTCAGTATGTGAATCACTTATTCAAGCTAGAGCAGGGAGAGTTTGCCTGTGTGTTAAGAACATTATTGCCTTTCCAGATTCATTTGTACGCTCAGTAATCACGATGACTGTGTGCTGTTTAAAATATAAATGTTTTTGAGCCTATTTCCGGTGTACAGGAGGATATGGTTTGGGAATTTAGTTTTCTGCAGCCAGATGGATTATAGTGTTGCTAAGGAACCAGACTATAAATGAAGTGGCAGCTGAGTGTCCCTAGAACATCAGACTGCTGGAAGCTGGTATTTTAAACTCGTTTAGGTGGGTAGATAAATTGATGATGTGATGAGAAGTTAATTTCCTGTATTTTATGGTTCGTTAATTTTCATTGCTTTGTTAGTATTTACAAAAGGTACCTTAAATTCCCACTCAGACCACCTGGTGTGTGGGTCACTGAACAAAAATATGCTATTAAAATTAGAAGATGGACAAAAGCTGTACAGTAAAACAGATCCTAAAATAATAATTAAAATAATCATCTAACCTACTGCTCAGTGGATAGATAACAATGTAACAAAGACCTGGCAGCAGTATGATCCTACTGAAAAACTGGGACTAGGAAGTAAGCTGAAATTATTCAAAGTACATGGCAAAAGAATAGAGCTACTACGGACCTGGTGAAGTTACAGATTTTGAACTTCATGTATAAGCTGTTTAACATCTGTATTATACCTGTTTGGTTTGCATATATGAAATTGCTCATAGAAAGTGAATTGAATTGTGTTTTTGATAGTCGCTCTGCCTGAGAAGAGACCTAGGCTCTTTTTTCTAATGCTTTTGCTGAGAGTGTATCAGGTTTCCAAACCAGGGTTATTGACTGATACAACAGGATTTTTTTTTTAATTCCCACAGAGAAGGGCAAGCATAGCAGAGCCGTTCTAGCTAAACGTGTGGCTATGGGGATAAAGACTTGACTTAAGTAAGCTGAGCTCAGAGAACGGTCAGCAACTGCTGCTGTTGGTAAGATGGACTGACTGGACAAGGAGAAGGCAGCAAGAGTTCTGAATACCCTTAAATACCTGCAAACCTCAGATTTCTAAAAGCATATAGATAGGATGTGGATCCTCTCCCTCCCACTTACCAAGGTCTCCAACATAAAAAGTAAAGTCACATGCTTATTTCACATTGCTTGCTTTACTTTAACTGCAGGAACACAAGGACTTAAATGTCCCTTCTTTGCAGCTTGATGGGCTTGGAATCTCTGAAATACTAGAGGAGGTAGTGGTATCCATGTTCTCAGCATTGTGTAAGTTGTGGCTTAAGATAAAAGGAATGACTAGACTGTATCTAGGTACGATATATGTAGAATTGCACTGACTTCCAAAAAAACCTAGTGGTAGCAGATAGACAGTGAAGGGCAATGCAAAAACCTAACACAAGTCTGCTCTGCATATTTGAAGTTGTATCTCATGCATATGAGGGTGTAAATTCAAGCATATGAATAAGTGGTTATAACTTTATTCAGACATACTATTTATGGGGCATATCTCCTCAAAATGAGACTGACATGGCATGAATATGCATGAATTTCACAGTCTATATTTGCTTAAGAAGAAAAGGAATAAAGGCGGGCTGGGAGGAGAACAGGCAGTGGTTGAATCTGCAGATCTTCAGAAATTTGCTGTAGCTACTTCTGTGACAAAAAAAGAGGAGATGGAAGGGTCTTTGTAAGGATGAAAATGGTGAGAACTTGCCAAGCAAAGATAGTTTGTGAGCTAAATAGGAACTGGAAGACCGAGGAAGGATTTAAGGCATACGCAGGTGGTTAGTACTATTGCCATTCTATGTTTTTTGAATTGAAATTAAACTGTTTTCAATAAAACACATTCTGGAAAGCGAATCAGTGTTCCAGCAGTGTTAAACATCTTCAACATGCAGCTTTTAAACAGGTATTTTGATTACATTGGAGAGAACTGTTTCTGGTCTTTTCAGCCAGGTGGGCAACAAGAGGCCATTGTTGAGATGGTATTAAATGCGCTATAACTTTTCCCTCCATGTTTGCCATGACTGGATTTATTGCATTGATATGAGTACTGCTGGTCTATGTATGGATCAGGATCTGCCACTGTCTTATCACTGGGAACAGTAGCCAGGAGCTGGCTACAGATGTCACAGTATGTAAACCATGACTTTTCCTCTTTACTTGCCCCTTCACTGAGGGGCTTTAGGATTGAGCCAGTTTAATTGTTGTTGTGACTGTTTGCTCCCTGAAGGATGCTTTGCATCTTTCCTGAAAGTCTCTTTCTCATGTGATGAAATATATGCCCGTTGTGTGATGGAAGGAGCTGTGGGACCCACGAGAAAGCTGGCACCAAAGAGCTCACTGTGGATCAGATTAACAGTTGCTGCAGAGTGCTCATAGGAAAGGGATAGTAGGAAGGAGACAGCAAGCCAGATGAAAATGTTCTGAAGGATTAACTGTGGCTCTTGGACTGTTGGTTGAACCTGGATGAGAAATTTTGAGGGAACTAAAGTAAATGTACCATACTGTAGCTGGTTGTGCTGGTACAAGTCTTGTTAAAGTGAATATTTTTTTGTGTGAACAAAATGATGTATAAACAAACAGTTTTGGCTTTTATTGGAGAGATTTTGTAGAAATATGTTAAATTCAACAAGCTTTTCAGTGGCAAAAACAATAATGATTTGGTAGGCAAGTAATTGTGTAGAAGTTATTTTCATCAGCTCTGTGAGTATAAAGGAGCTGCTACCAGAAGCTTGACTATTACATGTGGAGTAGGAAAGTGGTTTTGGTAGAATAAAAAGAAAATAATCAGAAGATTAGACAAAAATATTTAACTTTAAATTGATCCCAGAGAAAGGCAGAAAAATTATATTTTTATAGCCAGTCATGATACCTTCTGTAGTATCCTGATACACAGTCCTTTAAAACAACTTGCAAACCTTCTCCAGTAGTTTAAAATCTTTTTTCTTTTCTTTTTTTTTCCTGTCTTAGAAATACAGGAGAAGCATCACTTCTGATTTTGTATGTATTCTTTTTGATGTCTTGTGCTGAATAATATTAATTTCAACATTAACAATATTTTAGGGTTTATAAAGAGATTTACAGAGAGCACAGAGGCAAGGGTTTCATTTTCTGATCTCTTATGGTGGATGTCATTACACTTGTTTCCCTATAAAACTTGTCCATAACTTTGAGTTGTTACTGACTTCTGTGTGTTTCAGTGTTTTTAAAAAATCGATGCAACTCTCTTGGTCTGAATTTTTCAGCAGTTGCTGAGTAGTTGCAATCAAATCAGAAATTACATGTTATTTTTATTATTCTATTTAGAGTTATCCTACATGCAAGGTGATAAATTCCATACAGTATTTTCTCAGGATCAGTTTCATATTGAAACTGAGACCCAATAAACTTATTTGTAACTGAAGAAACACTTGGATATCTTTTGCAAAATGAGTTAATTTATCATACTTGAACAGCTTTTGGTTAAGTAGGGAAATATGGTCTTGAGCTACCAGAGTGGAAGGCAATATGAATTAACAGGTGACTTCTTACTGGTAAGGTAATACTTCTTTTTGTAGGTTTGGGCTACTTTTTTTGGTGTTGTGTGGTGTTTTTTTTTTTTTTAATATTAATGAATTACTTTAAAAAATAGTGTAAAAATCCCTCACTTGTACTACAGAATGAGCTCTTCCATGGAAACAAGCCTTTCTTAAATACGAGATTTGTAATGTTTGAATGAGGAACTGCTGTAACTCTATCCATGTGAGAAATTTGATTTGGCCTACTATTTGTTTAAAGTTCCCAAGTAGCACAAAACCACATGGGTAGTGCAAAACCCCTTCAGTTAATTGTCAAGGTATTTGTAACAGGGAATCTATAAGGTACTTAAAAATATCATTCCTACAAAATGTTTGAATCCTTCAGTTGATGTGCATATTTGTTTGCTTTGCATGGTTGTGAAAAAAACAGAAAAAATTGAAAGTGATTTCTTGTATTACATTAAAATAAAATGGTGTGCTTTAAAAATCACCAGATTGACTCATTTAAGTATTTTTGTCTTGTTAATTTAATCAATTTTTTAATCTGTTCACAATGTATGTTCCAAGCCCTGCCTGCCATGTCTGTACAAAAATTGTTAGTAGCTGTGTTGTGTAGGGTCTCAATGTCTGTAATATGTCATCTCACCCTGAGAGTTGTCCAAATGGGAACTCTCAATTTAACTGTCTTTTTTAATCTCTGGTATGAACGGATTTCTAACCAGAAAAAAAAAAAAAAATGTTTCTCAGAAACAATTGCTATATTGGAAGTGTTATTCCAGTTAGCTGGCATGAGACAAAAATAATTCTGAAGCCATTAAGACAATTAGGTGACATGGATAACTATTAAGTAGTTAGTTTATTTAGTCTCTGTTTCTATGTTATGGAAAATCAGTCACATGTTACAACCGTAACTTATTTTTAATTGACCAGTTTAGACTAACAACAAAGTATAGGGTAAATCTGGGGAAAAAACATCAAAGGAACACAAACAACTGTTAAGAGTATTTTGTTATGGTAAGCATTTTATTTCTGGCTGAATAGAGATGCTATTGACTATTGAAAATATACACACACATGCACATATGTGTATATGTATAAGAAAAGTGTATGATAGACATACATGAATATGCATATAAACTAAATCTATGTTTAGTTCTCGGCTAAATCTTACCTTTGCAGCCTTTAAGTACTCTCAGAGCAGGATGCTACAAGCAGCAGCATTCCTGTGGCTGAAATGCAGTCACCTCATTTAACTTGCTACCAGCACCTCTTCTCTCTGAACCAAGTGCCAGGAAGTAAGAGCCGTAACATCTGTGTTACAGCAGACAGGCTCTTGGGCAGAAGCAGGATTTGGCTGTAGCATGAGCTGAATCCCTGTGGGAAAAGCAGAATCAGGGCTGATCTCTTTGCTCCAGGAACTAAACTGAATCCCAGAAACCTATTGCGAGCAGCACACAGTGTGAAAAGAGGACAAATTGGTCATTCCAATCACTTTTCCATTAGCATCCCTGCATCTTTTTATAAAGAGATGATTTTTTGTTTAAAATATTTTTTTTTCCCCAAAAAACAGGTATGTTTTTGTGGGAGAGAGAGCTTAATAAATTCCATCAGTATAGAATGCTGGTGATGATGCAGTTACCGTTTTTATAAGATGAATTTTGTAAGCCCCTGTGTTGTGGTAGAAGATAGTGTGCTAACGGCTGTTGTCAAAACTACTGATGAATAAGAAAATCTATCTTCCCCTGTTTTTGGCAGAAAGCAGCGCAGTAGTGTATGTCGAGTGTACTGGGGCACTTCAAAGGAGGTAAGAGTGATGTAATACAAGGCGCCTTTAGATCTTTACCATATGGTATATGAAGATGAAACATCTTCACAGAACTCAGTCTTCCGTTCAGAGAATATACTGGAGAAGTTGCTTTAGTTGAAAAGCCAAAATAGCCTTAGGACAACTCTGTGAAAGCTTTCTGACTTGAAGCAGGCTTTTGTACTTGCCTATTATCTGCTGGTACACCCCCTTTTTGGTGAGGAAAGGAAGCTTTCAGTATTTCAGTTTATTTTTGCCCGTGGCTTGACTTAATATCCCATGAAAATGTTAAGAAAATTTGATAAAAAATGGCCATCGATTAGGTGCAACTAGATGTAGAGAGCTGTTAGTAAAGTATGTAAGCTAGGATGTTAACAAGTTATCATTTGAAAAGTGATAGTACGCTGAAAACATGTCGTAATATTTTTGAGACCTTCTCTGGCCTGTTGCTAAGTCTTTAACGTAATCTGGATGTTTGTGGGAAACATTTTCAAGCTTAGTGGTGTTTAAGATCTCTGTGATTTTACTTCCGCTGTTTTAGTTCTTTGGAAATGATAGTTCGTGGTTTGGGGAACCGAAATAGACGTAATAACATGCAAATTCCTCTAAGATGTTCAGTAATTAGAAGTTTTGCACTGTTCTCACTTGTGGTGCAGCATTGTCTTGAATGTAAATACCTCTTAGTATATGGAAGACAAATCTAGATCTTATGCCTTGATTTGTGTACCCCAACATCTCACAGGTTCAGGCCAGAAATGTGAAGCTTTCAAATTTGCTTGCCAGGGTCTGTTTTAGTCCAGATCAATCCTTCTGCTTTACGCTGGGGAGCTGGGTTCAGGAAGGAGTGAGTGTATGAGGAAGAGGTCAGGACTAGCCTTTCAGTAGCACTGCCAACTCTAAATGCTGATATTATCAAAGCTGTAATTCCACACGTAGAAGAGCTCTTTGCAGGTACAGGAATCATTGCTTCAAATTTCATTGCAGGATCATGAAGAGTTACAGAGCTTTTCCCCTCTGTTCTTACAAAAAAGTCTGACTTATCATTTATAACGGGGAAAAAAGGAATGTCATTTGGAAACAGTGTTAACCCCTGATTGCTAACAGAAAACTATCCAAAGCAATCTTACCCAATTAAGAGCAAGCTCTTCAAGGTACTCAAATTTAGTAAAATCTTCCAGATTTACTTTGAAGAAGTGCTTTTATTTTTTCTCTTCTTGGAGGCTTGAAGTGGAAGAACTTTCAGGCTTATGGTGATGTTTTGGATGCTTTTCTAAATTGGCTTTAGAGATACTTCTAAGGAGAGTTGGAAATACTTTCTATAAATGTAAATAGAGAGAAGAAACGGTTCTCATGTCAGAGAATGTGCTTGTCTGGTGGGAAGATCTGACAGGTTGTTGGTGTTTTTAATCTGTCCATGTTCCTGGCAGAGTCTTCTGCCTGCTGGCAAACTTGTGCGCTTTTTTGACACTTCAGAAAGCCTAAGATGGGAGATTAACAGTTTATAATACTTACCTCACTGAAGAGGGAACAAACCAAGTGGTGAAAGTCTATCATAACCTAATGACTACATTTTATCTCATTTATGCATAACTAAATCTGAGACTTGTGTTTTCCCTTCCCACCTTGTTCTGTGGAATAAACGTAAAGATCAAATTTTTGTGCTGATGGAAAATAATTTGTATTAATAGACTGTCAGGAAAATCTTTCAGGCACTGACTTCCATTGTGGCTAAATAATGGGTTTGTTCTGCAGAAGGCAGATTTCTCAGCAGGTGCCAGTCTGGCAAATCTGGCCTTACGTTTTGGGAGTTTGAAGTCCGTGTTAAGTTGGTTGCAGATACAGAAATTCAGCACTTGAATGGTTGGAGGGACAAGAAGGTTATGAGTGGTCTTAAAGTACAGTTTGTTCTTATTGCTTCCCTTGTAGGAGGCCGTTGTAAACTCATTGGCTGCTTTGTCCTCCAACTGCCATGTGCAGCATTTGTTTAGAAACTTGTTCCTGAAGGATCCTGACATCTTTTGCTCCAGTGTGGGGATGACTTACAGATGTTCCAAAAGCTTCTTTCTGGCAGAAATGACAAGTTGCGTAGCCTTTTTAAAACCAACACGTGAAAGTGTCTGTGTCCCATGACTTTGTTCTTTTGGTTTTTATATATAAACAATATTTATATATAAATCTTTTAGCGTGACATAAACTCAGCGTTCAAAGCTCACTGAAACTTTCTGGCTTCCTTCTGAGAGTGTATGGAAAAGCTACATTGCAAATTAATGTTCTCAGTTAACAGGTATGTCATGATGGAATATGCAGCTTTTTAGCTATGTTAGGCCCGGTTTAGAGAAATCATTTTAACTACTTGAGGCATAATAACATTGTGCTGATGATTGATTGGTACGAGAGCGTGTAAAGGAAGTGCTGAGGTCCTGCACTGAAACTTTCATGGTTTACTCTTCTTCTCTAGACCTGTTTTCTTGCTCTTTTTTCTCCTGATGCTATTACACTGATATCTTTGCCATTTGGAGAAAATCTATTCAGCTTCTTTATGATGTTCAGTAGCACCCTGTGGATATAAATGACGTTTTTCTTCTGAGAGGCTTTTGGGGTCTCAATATCAGGATCCTGATGTTTAAGGCTAAGCATTTATTTTAATAGATCCAATAAGACATATGGAAGCTAACTGCTGTATGCTTGTCTACAGACTAAAGTGCATCTGAATGAGATCTAAAACAACATGCTACTCCAGTCCTGGCTAATGTTAGTGTTAAATGGTGAGTTTCTTATGCTCCACAGGTGAGAGAGCTGAGGGTCTCTTTAGCCTGATGCCTTAGACCTGCCTAAGGTCTATACCTTCTGCAACAAAGGGGCATGTAATCTGCCTTTTGTCAGGAGACACTGCATATTCTACCTCTTCCAATAAAAATAAAAGTTTATTACAAGGAAAACTTTTGTTATTCTGATCTTGTCTTGCTTTGTGTGTAAGTATGTCACCAAGTTTTTGGGTTTTCTTGACAGGTTATTTGGAAAGCGAATACTTTGCTGAACAGAACAGCACAAGATGACTTATGATTCTTGCTCTTCATGGGAGCCTGTCTGGATTGGTATGCTTTTTTTTTTTTAATTTGTCACACTGTCATGCAGTGATTGTGTGTATAATCCAAAGGTCCACTTAAAATTCAGGAAGCCAAGCATTTAGGAAGCTTCCAAATTGGTAGTTTTATGTTAATAACTAGGCAGAGAATATGAATTAAAAGAATGTTTTCAATAATATTTTCAATGTTTACTGTTCTTGTAGGTACTACAGTATTAGCTCTTCAACATGCATATGGTTAATACGAACATTGAACTAGTGGAATGGTTAGAAGTTGGGGGAATATTGTGACAGTACTAGAAATGAACCTAGAACTGTGTAAGTTCTTTCATGTGATCTGCAAATTGAGAACTTTATTTTCTTAGCTCTTGGGAAAAATAGATTTATTCTTTACATTTTGCCTATTTGTCGTTTAGAATAGTAATAATGATTCCCATGGCTGACGTTTCTTGACAGTTAATGGCTCTCTGAATTAAGGACAGAAAGAAATATCCTCCAGAGGGCAATTAGTTGTACTTAATGACCCAAAGCAGAGGTGGCTGTTTCCCACAATACTTTCCTATGAAAATTGCCACGGTAGTTATAGAGTGGAAAAAAGGAAAATTTCCTAAATTAAACTAATGCCTCTTGTGAATGGTTTTATGGGTCATCTACTCATGCAGTGTAGTTGATTAGTTTCAATTTAGGATATGTAAATAGGTATTAAAACTGAAAACTGCAAGTCCCTTTTAGGAGGAACAGTTAGGTGAGTAAGAACATTGTCCCTGCTGATTTGTGCTCTGACTCATTCTTTGCACTGGCTGTAGCAGGAAGGATTCCATTGCAATACGTTTCTGTCTCTGATTAATGGCATAGGAAACAATGCTCAATTTGTATGGAGAGGAGAGTATGTCCTGGGCTGCTTTGTGCAATAACGGGGTGTCAGGGAGCACATACTTGAGTATTTTCTGTCAACACATTTTTTTTTTTTTTTAAACAAAATAAGCCCATGGCCTTCATGTTTGTTGTTAACTTTATCCTTTTCCCCCTAAGAATATTTTGCTTTTTAATGTTTTTTATGTAGCAAAAATTGTTTTTGCCAAAGTTTTCCTTCAAAATAAAACCACTGATAGTAGCTATAAAGCATGCAGAAGCTTCCCATTTGTGACCACTTAAAACATACCCAAGAAATAGGATTGCTGTACCAGGCATTGCTAGCTTCAGGTTTCTGAAGAATAATGATTTCTGTGTGCTGGACCAAATCTTGGTGTTGGGCAGCACTGAAAATATGCATACTTTTAGCAGATAAATGTAATAAATCATTGAACATTTTGGCAGCTGTTCCCAGTATGTTCTGATCTGCATTAAACATAACTGTTACTATGGTACTGTTATGCTCCGTTTTGACTATGTTGGGGTTACTGGTTTTGACTGATGTTGGCTTTGCATATAAGATATAATCTTTTATTTCTGGTTGAGCATGCTATCCAAATTTTGAATGGAAACCTTTTAGCTTCAAAAGCTGTTAAAAGCAGACTCCATAGTTCTGGCAATAATTATATTTGATGAATGAAATTTTTGTGGTATTTAGCTTTAAGTGTGTACTTCATTGAAATAATTGTGTCTATTATGTTCCATAAAAAGAAAGTTGCATATGAGTGAGAGGGAAAATGTGCATACCCAGTAATTTTCAGCACTGAAATGGAAAAAAGTGATTGTGTGAAGCTTTTTTGCATCTGAAAAGAATCAGTGAGAGTACATGTTCTGAAAGTGAGAATGCTATGACAAAAAGGTATCTGCCTCTTGCATGAGTACTTTGACCATCAGTAAGCTTACTTATTTAAACTGCCAAAGCATGATCGTCTTTTACAAGCTATGTGATTACCTTTCAGCAATGACTCTGGCTTTGAAATTACAGGATCTGTCTTTCTCAAAGAGCAAGTGAGGACTGAAATTAAATTGCAGTGAAGTTATCTTATTGGTCCCTTTCTTTCAGCTTAAATTTCTACCCCTACATAATTTTTGGGAAGTTGGAAGAGTAGGAGGAGGGATGGAGGCCTGTGTTTAATAATCATGTGGATACTTACGGTAGAAGCCCTTTAAGTAGAAAAAAAAAAAATTGAAAAATTTATATATGACTGCTACAGAAGGGATCCTCTTGAATTCATTGTCTGAAATGCCAGTCACTTTATGAAGGATAATAGCCAAGAAAGAGCATAACTAACCTGCCTCCAGGTTAGGTAAGCGTAACTCCAAAACGCATTTGAGTATGCAGACTCAGTATGCAGTGCACAGAGAAATTTCATGTCTCAGAGTGATAAGCAGAGTACAGAGAAGGCTGCTGCGTGGACGCCATCAGGAAGCAATGAGTGCAAGAGCAACACCTGAGTTTCTACCTGGATCCAAAGCCTGCAGTCCTCTTATCAGGTTAGGTGTCATCTTTGCAACAGCTAATCACCGCTCACTTTTGTTCTTGTTGAGAAGACGGTATGGCTGAAGACTTACATAACAGCCAAATGGCTAACGCTCGCTTCCCACTTTAAGCACTTGGCTAGGTCCAGGCAACAGCTTGCATGAGGTCATTTTCCTCCTCTTCTCTTAACACTGTACAGAAAAGCATACAAACTTCACACTGAGGGGAGGAAACACAAAGTAGGAGGTAGCTGTTTGCTTAGAGAGCTGGGATAGTGAGAGAGCATACATAAGATTATTTTTCTTAGTCTGTTTTTCTGTGTTTTGTAGGAATAGTCTGTAGACACCTGTGAGTCCTTTGTCCTTTGGTGTGTACTGGATGCTACTGGCTTGAGAAATGCAGGGTAGCACAGTCGTTTTGAACTAATTTAAGCATGCAGAACACTCGATCCTATTCTCCTTGTCTGGTTCCTTCTGTTTAGAAGGACAATTTGTGATAAAAGAGTACTTTGTAAAACTTTGATTCTTTACATCAGAACATTTTCAGTTGTATTTTCTCTTTAGTGATTTTATGTTATGTGTTACCATGTAAGGCTCTGCTTAACTTCATAGTTCACAGTGTAAAGTTGTGTGGCATAAATATGTTTAAAGAGCTGTAAACTTAACCTAAGTGACCAAATTCTGTTGTGTATATTTAAAGTTAGTCAAGTAACTGCATGCATGTGCTCAGAATGTCTGTATTCAAATGAGATGGCCATGTACCCTTTGCAGTCAGCAGAGGTAGGCACTTCATGAGGGTGATTCACCTCTTCCTGACATGGACATCTATATAAAGATCATGTGTAATATGTCCTAAATTGCCTTCTAAATCCACAGAAGCTGTATGGCATCCACAGCATCCTGTGGCAAGTATTTTCACAATTAATTGTGAAATAATAATTTCCAGTTCTGGGCTCCTCAGTTGGAGAGACATGGACATACTGGAGAGAGTCTAGTGAAGCGTTACAAAGATGATGAGGTGACTGGAGCATCTCCTCTGTGAGGAAAGGCTGAGAGAGAATCAGAATCACAGAATAGCTTGGGCTGGAAGGGACCTTTTAAGGTCATCTAGTCCAACCTCCCTGCAATAAGCAGGGACATCTTCAACTAGATCAGGTCGCTCAGAGCCCCGTCCAACCTGACCTTGAATGTTGCCAGGAATGGGGCATCTACCACCTCTCTGGGCAACCTGTGCCAGTGTTTCACCACCCTCATGGTAAAAAATTTCTTCCTTAGATCTAGCCTAAATCCACCCTCTTTCAGTTTAAAACAGTTACCCCTTGTCTTATCAGTACAGGCCCTGCTAAAAAGTCTGTCCCCAGCTTTCTTACAAACCCCCTTGAAGTACTGGAAGGCTGCAAGAAGGTCTCCCCGGAGCCTTCTCTTGTGCAGGCTGAACAACCCCAACTCTCTCAGCCTGTCCTCACAGGAGAGGTGTTCCGTCCCTCTGATCATTTCTGTGTCCCTCCTCTGGACCCTATTCAAGAGGTCTGTGTCTTTCCTGTGCTGAGGGCTCCAGAGCTGGACACAGGGCTCCAGGTGGGGTCTCACCAGAGCAGAGTAGAGGAGTGGAATCACCTCCCTTGAGCTGCTGACCGTGCTTCTTTTGATGCAGCACAGGATACAGTTGGCCTTTTGGGCTGCAGACGCACATTGCTGGCTCATGTCCAGCTTTTCATTCAGCAGTACCCCTAAGTCCTTCTGAGCAGGGCTGTTCTCAATCCCTTCATCCCCCAGCCTGTACTGATACTGGAGGTTGCCCCAACCCAGGTGCAGGACCTTGCAGTCAGTTCACATGGGCTCACATCTTGAGCTTGTCCATTGTTCTGCAATACCTCATAACTGGGATTTCTGGTATCTGATGAGGCACTTTGTGATCACTGTTTCAGCACATGAACTCTAGTGTTTCAAATAGTAAGCAAAGGGCATATCACTCATCTTTTGGAAACATTCTAGACCGTTAAACTGAAGGGATTTGCCCAGTCTCCCAGCAAAAAGGTCTATTAAATTATCTCTGTATCTGCTTGTGGCCTACTATGAAGAGAAGGATGAGAGAAGGATGTTGTCCCTGGACCTGAGCTGGGACTGTTAAGCCCGGAGCAGAGAAGGCTCGGGAGGATCTTATCACTGTATATAAATACCTGTAGGGAGCGTACAAAGAGGACGAAGGACAGGCTCTTTTCAGTGGTGCCTAGTGACAGGACCAGAGGCCATGGGCACAAACTGAAACACAGGAGGTTTGCCCCTGAACATCAGGAAACACTTTTCCACTGTGAGAGTGACTCAGCACTAGCACAAGTTGCCCAGAGAGGTTGTGGAGTATTTATCCTTGGAGGTGATCAAAAGCTGTCTGGATGTGGTCCTGGGTAATTGGCTTTAGGTGGCCCTGCTTGAGCAGAGGTTTTGGACAAGACGACCTCCAGAGGTCCCTTCCAACCTCAGACATTCTGTGGTTTTGTGATTTCTTTTCCTATCCTTATATTATGAAAGACAGCAATCATTCACTTTCCCTGTTCCACTAATAATTCTGTAGACCTCTATGATAACTTTTTTCAGTTGCTTTTGAATGGAGATCAGGTGGAGCAGAACTGAATGTAGTACTGAAGATAAAAGGTGCCATGGATGTGTATTGTGGCAGGTAGTGTATATAAATATACAGTGTATGTAGACAGCTCCTGCTTTTCTTTTCTATTCCTTTGCTAACAATTCTGAACACTTGGCTGATGTTTTCATAGAGCAGACTAACAAAACTTTAAGATCTTTTTTTCTTCTGGATGGTAGTTGTTGGTTTTAGCATCTGTTACTGTGCAGATAACTACATGCATAGCTTTATCTCTAGCAACACTGAATTTTATCTGTCTATTAGCTTGTCAATAACTGTCATGAGATCCTTCTGTACCTCTTTATAGTTGACCTTTGTTAAATTGCTGTGAAGAACAGTTCATGTTCATCATCAGCAAGTGTCATGGTTTCACATTTTCCTCTTAGGTTGAAGAGCTTGAACCCCAGTATAGATTTTCTTTGTAGGATCATTCCGGTGACCTTTTTTCACTGCAAAACTTAACTGCTCCGTGTTTTGTTTCCTATTTTAAACTGATTATTGTCTGTGAGAGGGCTTTACATTTATCTAATGGCAGATCTGGTTCTTTTTAGAGCCTTAGTGGAGACACCTTGTCAAAAACAATCAGAAATGCAAAAGTTACCTTTGCTGGCTTATTGCTTATAGAACGCTAAAAGATACTGCCTGGGGATCTAATTTTCTTTACTCCGTGATTTTTAAATCCAGAATTATTTGTTGAATTTATGCTCTTTTGCAGTCCCTGCAGAATGCTACAGCTTCCTTTCCTCTTCAGTGTTCTTGGCTTGTGGAGTCACAAACCTCGGTGAACTTCAGGTGAGATGTTCATGTTCATTGGTAAAATCCTTGCTTTTTTTTTATCCTGGAAAGCTGTGTTAACGTTTCTGCTGTTGGCTACAGATTTTATTCTAACAAATATGTTAAGTACATCTAGTAAAGGAAAGGTTTATAAAGACGAAAGAAAGAAGAGTTTTGGCTACTATATATGCTTTAGCCTGTAATTAACATTGAATTTTTCTCTAGAAACATTACTGTAAAATAAAAACAAAAGGGAGAGAATGGAGAGAAAAGGAAAATCTAGAATAAAGATAATAGAATTTGTAATTTTTGCCAAATGTCAATATGCATAGCTTAGTTATACTGTTGCTCTGTTTAACAATCTTTGAAATATTTAGGATAAAGTAGAAAATTATGACATTCCCTTCCATTCAAGCAGAAAAACCTCTAGACAGTGGAATTTGTATGATTCAAGGAAATTAGGATGTTTATAATAATATCCCCTCATGATACCATTGAAAATTAAAGGGGACAGAAGTTAATGATTTGTCTTAGAAAAAATGCTGAAGGCTATTTGGCCCTGGAAATAATCTAGTGATACTGAGCTTGCAGATAGGAAGGGAGTAGCTTTTCTGTGGAATGAGAGGAGCAGGTCATAGTGCTGATGTTCCTTCATGAATCCTTGGCAGCAGCCTGAGCAGGCTTGCATTCAGATCACTAGAAGTCCAAACTGGGGACATACTGTAAGACTACAAAGTCTAACCTTTATTGGTGAAGTGTTATCCAGGGAAGAGTAAACTTTTGGTCCTCCGCAAATCATGTAGTCCTTGTGTAAATTCGTAAAAGCATTCCTTCCTCCCTTCACTTTTGCTGGATGTTGATACCAAACAGAACCTGCATAAATACTGTGGGCAGGATTTGAGTTGCCAACATAAGCTTCTCGAGTTAGTAGCACAAGCTTGTCACCGTGTGCAGAGGTGGAGGAGATGGATTACCCTCTGAAAATGCCTATATCTCTCTTCTGACTAAAAACATGAAAACAGCCTAAAGTGACTATTACAGTCATCCAGAATGAATGAGGTGAATCCCACTTTATGTTTCTGTCTATAGTGATCTGTTTTTTGAAAGGTCATAGATTCCCTCTGGTTGCCAGCTTGATCAGATGCCAGAGTACTCTTGGGAGTGTTTAATAGTCCAAAATAGAGGGGAGGCGTTCTAGCACTGAAAAGCACAACTCCTTTGTGTTTTTGTCTGCAAGAACAGTACACATAATAATACAATAGATGTAATAATAGTACAACACGACAGTATATGTAAACTATAAAAGGAAATGTTGCATTATATCAGCATAACAATGAGGGAGGGAGTTCAGAACGTCCAAGGATTAGATTTACAGGGGAAAAGAGGGCGCACACGGTTAAATTATGTGGGATACTGAGATGAATTAACAAAGACATGTCTAGACCAGTGAAAATGGGAAGAGGGAACTGTCCTAGTGACTGAAGAAGAGTGAGTTTCCCACACCTTGGTATGAGTCAGTCACTAAATGAAACAAATTGAGAAATACTTTTAATCCTGTGGACAAGTTATTAAATAATTAGTAACAGGTTAGGATGTTTTACGTTTTTTTCCTGAGGCATCTGCTGCTGTGGACTGACATGGAACCAAGGATTCTGTATTACGTAGGATAGCTCAGATAGGTAGGCTTTTCAGTGCTTACCAAACAGGCAGATAGGTGATACTGATACCATTTAAGCTACTTGGAAATGTTATTAAAGTTTCCAGCTGTAGGCTGTTTCAAAACAAAATTATGAAGTTAGTTTAAAAATGATGAGATTTAAATAAAGGTGCTGATTTGATTTATTCACTCTTCATCAGTAAAATTTGTTTTCAAACACAAAAGTTTTCTAGTCCTGATTATAGTAGAAAAAAGCTTGGTGAGTGAGAGTATTGTACAGTACTGGCAAGACTACAGGAGCAGGGTCTATAAGAAAAAGACCAAATATTACAAGACTCCTGTGACTGGTGCTTAAGTAAATTGTGTTGACAAAGTGTAAATATGTGTTAAGGATCCTGTTGTAATTAAGGAAAGCAGAGCAATCATTTGGTTCCCATTGGTTTCAGAGAGTCTTATTTTTGTTTCTTTAAATTTCTTTTTCAGATGGAAATACTGACTTTAAGAACTTTGATGCTTTCAGACATTGAATTTTGATTCGTTAAATGAACAGGAATATGGTACTGCTGGAACAAGATGAAATGCCTTGAAGACCTTTGGTTCTGCTTTCATTTCTCCTGAAGCAATGGTTTTCTCAGCAATGTTGACGCTGGCCCACTCTGGGACCTCAAATGCTACTTTTATTGTTTATGAAAACGCCTATATGAATTTTACCACTCCCCAATTCTTGCTTCGTAGTGGCACAACACAGCCATTGAGATACAGTTCAGGTGCCGCGCTCACCACTGAGAAAAGTACTTTTCTGGTAAACACTACAGCTATCCTGCCATCGCAAGAAGTTTTCAGGAGCTTGAGTTTGCCACTCCAGATCATTCTTTCTGCTGCTATGATATTTATTCTATTGGTTTCTTTCCTTGGAAACTTTGTTGTCTGCCTCATGGTCTACCAGAAGGCAGCCATGCGATCTGCAATTAACATTCTCTTAGCAAGCCTGGCTTTTGCAGACATGCTGCTGGCAGTGCTGAACATGCCTTTTGCTCTGATAACAATCATTACCACTCAGTGGATTTTTGGGGATATATTCTGCAGAGTCTCTGCCATGTTCTTCTGGCTTTTTGTCATAGAGGGGGTAGCCATTCTTCTTATAATTAGTATTGACAGATTTCTTATCATAGTTCAGAGGCAAGATAAACTGAACCCTTACCGTGCAAAGATTCTCATTGTGATTTCTTGGGTGGCATCCTTTGTTGTTGCTTTTCCGTTATCAGTAGGGAATCCTAATCTGCAGATACCCTCCAGAGCACCTCAGTGTGTTTTTGGCTACTCTACAAGCCCAGGTTACCGAGCCTACGTGATAGTTATCTTGCTAATTTCTTTTTTTATTCCATTCCTGGTAATGCTGTATTCTTTTATGGGCATACTCAACACCGTCCGCCACAATGCAGTTCGCATCCACAGCCACCCTGACAGCATATGCCTCAGCCAGGCCAGCAAACTTGGTCTCATGAGCTTACAGAGACCTTTTCAGATGAATATTGATATGAGCTTTAAAACTCGTGCCTTCACAACCATCTTGATTTTGTTCCTTGTCTTCATAGTCTGTTGGGCGCCCTTCACCACTTACAGCCTTATTGCCACATTCAACAGCCACTTCTACTACAAGCACAACTTTTTTGAGATAAGCACTTGGCTCCTTTGGCTCTGCTACCTCAAGTCTGCACTGAATCCACTGATTTACTACTGGAGGATTAAGAAGTTTCATGATGCATGCTTGGACTTGATGCCCAAATACTTCAAGTTTTTGCCACAGCTACCTGGCCATACAAGGCGGCGCATTCGACCCAGTGCCATCTATGTGTGTGGGGAGCATCGGTCGGTAGTGTGAAGCTGCAGTTGTTTGACAATGATTGTTATTTTCTGGGATTATTTGTTCCTAGGCTTTAAGTTGAATTTTGTTTTGTTTAATATGGCTTCTTCAGTGTGGCCATATCTTGTAACTTGATTAAATTTTCCAGTACTCTGTGCAATTTTGGGAGGAAAGATGGAGGGGAGGTGATTGGTTATAGTTGGGTTTACTAACAGAATACAATGTTAACAAAATAACAAATGTTACCTCTAGGATTCCGTGGAAATCCATTCTTTTAAATGAAAACTACATTTGTAACATTTTGTCAGGTTTATGCTTCTAGGCCTGCAATTGCATCTAATTGTAGGGACTTTTTATGCTGCTAAGATACAGTATATTTAGTTGGTGTAATTCTTCTGAAAAATGTTGCTGCTGTCTGCCAATGTATTAGAGCCAAAAAGTCTCATTAGATGGCTTCTATTTAATTTTAACAATATTTCAGAAGTTTTCATGGTGACACTAGAAGACTTTTTCTTTTTTTTTTTAATATTTCCATTAATGTTTTTGTGCACTTTACAAAAATTACTATAGAATTTGTTCATTGGAATATTTTGTTCTTATTGAAGGGGTATTATTATTATTATTATTTGTTATATTGGTGAATTTCAATGAAAGACCCAGGTAAGCTCTAGGAGGGCAATTTATGTTGGTATAGCTACACGTACAGTCATATATTTGCTCTTGTTCTAACAATTGATCAAAAGTAACATTAACTACTCATTTATCAGGGGAGTTGGAATGATAAACGGAGGAATGAAAGGAAAAGAAAGCAATGAAAATACCGTGTCCCGAGGTTTAGGCTAACACAAGATATAGAAACCCAGAGTTCATATGAAAATTGTCACGGAGGAAAGGGTGGCTGTAGTTGTTACTTTAGGTTGTTAGATGTTATCCAAACCTGATGGTATGCCTGAAAACCTGTCTGAAATTGTGACCTTGGGCCTAGGATTTACACTGTGTTGGTATAATGCTGTTTCTGCTTGGAGCTCGTATAAGGCTAGGTGTGTTCTGCACTGCTGAAATCACGCTGTCAGGTGTTTGTTGGGATAGAATTAGGAATAGTAGGGTAAACTCAGGAAACAAATCGCACAGGAATGATAGTTGAGGCTAGGACTTAGTCTGCATAGTAACGACTGGGGAAATAAGTCCTCAACTTGCTTGTTTTCCAGATCGGGTATTAGACTGAAACCATAAACTAATAATAATGAATAACAGTTGTCCAGCAGAGTTTGCTGGGTAAGTTAAATTCCCATTTTCCCTCTGATACTACTTTACATAGATTTTTTTTTTTTTTCATTGCCCCTTTTCCTCTGTAGTGCCTGCTGCCTCAAGGGTTTACTCTGCTCTTCTCATCTAGTAGGCATCAGCTCCTCTCCCTGAAATGCCAGACCACCTTTCTGATTAATGTCAGGCTGTCTCGGTACCTGCCTGGAAAGCAAAGAGGCAAAGGTTTTCCTTGATGATAGCAATCCAGACTCAGATTAATCAGTTTAAATATTTAATGTCAGGTAAGTAAAATTAAAACTTAGGTTTGGCTTTGAAGTGAGATTCCCAGTTGCACTGAGGCTGGGGAGGAATGCCTGCAGAATTAGTGCATCCTTGCAGTGGGTTTTTTTGGGGCTGTCTGTGACCAAGTACATTAATGTACAACAAACTTACGAACCAGGACTAGGGTTTGGGCATCTCTTGCTTCCACCTCTCTTTCAGTACCCCAAAGCATGGGGACCTCTTCATTGTTCTTGTACCTGAGGAGCAAACAATAGCAATTTTATCTATTTCTGCATAAATATTGAACTGAGTGTATGAAGGAAATGCACTGTACTTTGTGCAATCTCCAGAGACTGCCTTCTTCCTGAGGCCAACTAAAAATTTACATCCCAGACTTTATTTAGTTCTTCAGTGAAGAACTAATTGAAGTTAATCTCTGTTCCTCTCATTGACAGCTATCAGTAAAAGCCTTGGCAATATTTAAATTTTAGGAACATGAACAATTTTGGACTTGGTAATTTCTTTTTTTTTTTAAAGAAGCTGCAAGATGAGGCTGTGGGTTACAGGTAAAGGCACCCAGGCAGTTGCGGTTGTTGATGTCTGTGGTTGCCATTCCATGGTCAACTTCACTGATGATGGTATGGATTTTTCTGATCAAAATGACAGGCAGTAAAGGAGTTCCGCTGTGGAACAGTGCTTTAGTGTGTCTTTGCAGTATAGCTTTTATTTCTCAATTACATTTACATTGATAGTGGAAGTTTATGAGCTGGTTAGTATGGATTTTCTGTTTCAGAGCTGTCATGACTGTTTATCTCTGAAAGCAGCAAAACTGTGCTTAGAGCTAATGTAATAGAGCATGCACTGTCTAAGATGGCAGGAACAGGTATTTTTGTTGTCTTCCAGAGCTATAATGCAAGAGGTTCGAATGAATATCATAAAACATAGTAATTCAAGATGAAAAGAAGATGAGTAATACAGGAAAGTTAGTGAAATTACTTTCTTGAAGGGGGAAGGGAAAACATTTTGTGGGGATTTCAAAATCTTCGATAAGTACTGGCTGTGAAGTAGAAACTGCAAACGTGAAATAAAGTGAATTTGTCTTGATAATTTAGTGTTTGTTTACTCTGACTGTAACAGGGTTTCTGCTCAGAGCTGGGTCTTCTAATACTTGGAGAAGAGAAACACAAATTGTATGGCCCAAATTCAGAAGTAACTTACATGGTGATAAGAGTATTCACATCAGGTTTTAGAGGTGATCGGAGCATACAGTGAACAAAAGGATGTTCAAAAAAAGAAACAAGGTGGCATAGAAATATCCCCAGGGTAATTATGTGTTTACAGAACCATTTGGCCTATTGTGTCTAATATACTGTCTTTAGAGCAGTGCCTTGATAATTACAGCTGAAGTCCTAGGACCAAGTTGAAGACCACTGAACTGCTCAGTCTTTCTGTCTGTGATCCTGCCAAGATCAGCATAACCTTGCTAACGTTTGTAATGTTAAAACGCATACATGTTGACAGGGTTGGGGCTACTGAGGCATTTTAGTGGGCTTGACCTTGACCAAGACTAAGGATTTTAAAACCTTCATTCTACTGGGGAATTATAATCTTCCTCTGCAGAAATGATACTTGTTACTAAACTGTATTCCCTCATGTTACATTTTCAGAAAACTTTGGTATGGAGGATTGAAATGAATGTATTTTGAATTATGTTGCAGTTTAATACATTCTGTCAAAGCATGCTGCTTACACAAGGCTCATTTGTACAAATTATTGCTAAAATGATTCTTTTGTGCTCAGAGTGGTGTATTTTTGACATTTCTTGTTACTCATGTAAAAATATTTATGTATATAGAGAAGAAATTTGTTTTGCATCGTACTGCTTTCTGTTACTTTTTTTTTTTCACTTGTGTGCTTAATGCTTTCATGTTTTCTTTTATTTGGGCATATGCATAAACACCTGCAAGATTTCAGTTGTCTTTCTACAACCATTTGAGATTTTTAATTTTTCAAATAATTCAACAGTGCCCTTCATGAAAGAGATTTTGATTTATTTTTATGTGAAAAATAAAAATTCAGAGCACAAGTTTGTTGCGGTTGGACTGTGAGGAATTTCTTAAGTCCAGTTTTCCAGGAGCCACTACTTTGCCATTATGAACTGGTTTGATCTTTTTTTTTTTTGAAGAGTAGTTATTTTCTGATGTTGCGAAACAAGCTGTCAAGTAGAATTGCATTGTCTTTTCTGTACATATTAGACATGTGAAAATACCTGAGAGAAAAAAAAATAAAAAATAAACATGAACTTTCTCCAAAAAATGTGGTGAAAGTCTACAGGATTGCTCTGTCTTTGTGCATTCACAAGTTTCTTGGATTTAATGCCCACCTTCATAGTTTCAAACACTTTGTTTTAGCTGTATATTAAATAACAAAAAGATTGTTTACCTGATTTACATGGTTTTGTTTAAGCCAAAATGTTTCTTGTTTAAAGAATTTGCAGAATGCTCTCTTCTGAGACATTGGGGTAGAGATATGTCAATGTATTTAAAACAAATAATATCCAGCAAAAGAGAGAGAAAGCCTAAAAAGAAAATAATTTTCCTCAAAGTACTACCTGAACTGGGTGTACTACCTTTTAGCTAGGACTGAGTAATTAAGATAATCTTATTGTTCAATAAATAAAAGAGGCAGTGGTACTGCATGGTGTGATTCATTTCAACACAAGACAGTGACCTTTATGATTCAAGTGCTGCATGTTTGTATGTGATGGATTATTCCCCGTATTAATAGAGTGAAAAATGTTCAGCATCTTGGCTGTTTTCTGGAAATTTTTCAGCGTGCTAATGATTTAGCAGAAATTCTGCTGGAGTAATTTCTCCAAATGAAAAAGAGTCAAGGCATGTCCCTAAAGATGCCTGAAAGGGGATGAGTATTTCCAGTTGCTTGGGAATGGCCTTGCTGCTCAGCTGCCCACACGTCTAATTTTGAGACTCCTTCCCCATACCTCTGCAACAACTACTTCGTCCTCCATTCTCCTCTCCTGGTCCCCTCCATCTCCCCAAAGTAGCGCCTTCTGTGCTGCTGTGTTGTGGCAGGTACAGTGGTGGCAGGAGACACTGGTGCTGATGGCAAGAGGAGGTGGAGGTGCCTGGAGAAGCTGTGGAGCTAGCAAGCACCAGGTGCCCCTCCCTCCCATCTTGAGTACGGTTCGGACCATCTGTGATGGGCTGAGGGTGAGTTTTACTACCTTTAGCTGTAAGGGAAGAGCTGTTACAGGAGAATGTATATTTGCCTCTAGTGCTAGTGCAGGATTCTTGCTTTATCCCTAGTAGTGTTACAGGTTTTATTCCGCCTTGTCTTTTGGCAACTGAGCTACAAGGGTCTATAGCCAATTCATGGCTGAGTAAGAATCCCTTAGCTGACTTGTGTCTCTGAGCACGCTGGGCACAAGACCTGCTGGTGAGCATCCACCAGAACAAAAGTTCCTACAGCTTGCTCTCAAACAGCAGCATTTGTGAAGACAATCATAACTGGGCTCAGATACGGGGGAAAAGCTGCAAGTTGACGGCTGCACTGTGTGATGGAGGAAAATGTGAGTTGTAATGGGCGATACTTCTTAAGTGCCCCTTACAGAGCTGGTTTTTGTTTTTAAAATGGAAGTTATGGATACTTTATGCACAGAATATTGGGTTGTGTTCCACTTTACTGTGTGACAGTGAATGCAGCTTGGTATAAAATCACTAACTACTGTAGAAAAGTGACATATTATTCATAAATAGCAAAGTAGAACTTGTTCCTGTTTTATTTTATTGTCCTGTCTAGATAACAGACAGGTGTGTGGGTGCAGAATATAGTAATAATGAGAATACTCCTTGTTTAACTGGTGCTCTGCCTTAAACAGAGTACTACAATTCAAACCTCTCTGGTTGACCTGAAATGAAATTAAGCCTGTTCACCAACAGGAGTAGGAATTCCACTAACACTGCCCTGTCTGAGAAAGACAAGGGCTAGTGAAATAAATGACAGTAATTCCTCCACGAATCAGTTAATCTGATGCCCAAAGGGGATGTAATCACTGCTGTGATAAATCTGTCTCCTTTTTGATTTACCAGGCCTGGGCTCTGTGTCAAAGACAGAGGGGAGATTTTGGTGGCTGAGGGTATTGCCTAAACAGCTGAGATGGCAAGAGGGAGCCACTGAAGCTTACAGAAAAACCACACTCTTGGTGCTGGAGTGTAGTTTATGGGGTGTCGGTGCTATCTTTTTCTGAAAAAGACATTCCTTTCAAAAGAAGAGAGATCATGAAGCGGCATCTCTTCCATCATCTCTTGCTTCTTTATTGACGCTTTAACTGTGAGAATAGTAATTTTGAGTTTGGTTGCTTGGGCTTGGATTTCCTTCCCATCCTCATCGGAGGAGATTTAAAGCCATCATGTATCAGCCTGTATACTGCGGTGTGTCCTGGAGGAGATGGGAGAGACCGTCAGTCCCTCCTGTGGACTCTTTCACACTTAATACTCCTTGGGACGGAGAGAAAGAGTGAGTGTACTCACGTGAGAGTGGGAGGCTGTGCTCCAGCCACCATTTGATACAGCTACAAGGTGGTGTAAAGTTTCACAGGCTGTCTGGAGAGCATGTTCTCATGTTCTCCCCATCACGTGCAGTAACTACCCCAGCTCGGGTGTGTGTCTCTCTTCTCGTGAATATTTAATTACTCTGTTCAAAGTGAAACAGCTTTAACAGGAGAGAGTGAGAAGACCCTTTCTGTTCTTACCTCAGATTAGGTAATAATCCTGAAAGCATTCAGGAGAGACTGTTTAAAATCCTCCAGGATCCTGAGAGCAACTGAAATCACATCTTCCTAAATACATTCACTACTGAGTTATTAGGCTAAAGGAGTGGTCTACTAAGACTTTTGCTTTTAGCAAAGTTTTAGGGGTTTTTTTCAGCCTTAGCTGTTGGATGAGCTCTGAAAATGCCTGTGGGTGGACTTTCTCATGTGACATGGATAATGTAAAGCCTATTTTGTAAATTCTAGTTTGAGATGGGCATTGCACTGTTCACTGCCGTTAGTGCTGCAGCATTTCTGGACATATGCAGAAACAGATGTATATGGTGGGATACATCTGTGATCTTTTAGTTATCTATAGCATAGACAGCTCCACAAATCACTTAAGGCTCCTTCGCAAGTTGGTGGAGATGAGTGGATGTTTTCAGGTATGGTTTATAGGAGCTATTTTGGAAGTTTACCTTCCAAAAGGAGTGAGAGAAACATCCCGGAAAAGCTGGTGTCTCTCCACTGATTATGAAGGAAACCTGGAGTATTGAGCGATACGTGTTCACCGTGGGTCAGATTAATCTCACCCCAAACCACTTCAGGAATTTGATGTGGGAAGTTTAGGCACCTATGAACTTCGGGGTCAAACGCGGATGAACAGAGCTTTAAGGCTCTATGTTTTGACTTTCTAAAGTGCCTTGCGTCCACCTGTAATCTTTTTTGTGATTTCTGGTGATAACTGCACTGGAAAAAAGATTGTGCACTTCCGAACTTGATTCACTTCCTCCAGTGCTGCTTTGTAGACAAGAGATACTTACACTTTTAACCATGGTGTGGATTTTCTCTTGCAAAAATAAATTGGCCTCTGTTTGGTCCAATCTGTCTGAAAGAATTAGACCACTTTGCTTCTGTGTGAGAGCATCTACACTGAGATTTAGCATTGTTCAACTAGAATGCTTTATTTTTGTACCTTTAATTACTTGGTCTTTGGCTTCTCATGTTCAGGTGTAGACAAGGCTTTATAAAGTCATTTCTAAAATTACCCAGCCTCCTAGCATGATTTTTTTAAAGTTCTGGTAATTATTCCATTTCTGTTATTTAGAAATCCAGATGGCATCATTGCATAGACTGAGCTTCTCTCCTATCTATTTTGTTAGACTAGATTGAGGGAGCAATGTGAGATTTATAAAACTAAATGGAAAGTAAGAAAGAAGCCTAGGGACTCACTTGAGGGGTCCTGACTTTGCAGCCTACTAATTCAAGGAAGTTGGAAACCTCAAAGATGGTCCTTTCTACCTGGCTGATTTTGGGTTTTGTTCAGTGATTACCTGACGTGCAATGCATCAGCAATCCTGTAAACGGATGTGGGAGCTGAGGCTTCAAGGATCCTGGTCTCCAGGCACCAGAATCTCACTCATTCCTGTGCACTCTTCTGGCCCCACAAAGCTTTCGTGGCTTCTTGCACTGTGCTGTGGCTCCCAGGTGAGCGGTGGGAGAGGCAGTCAGACCTCACGTTGCCTCTTCAGCAGCACGTGCTAACCATCAGGCTGAGAGATTAGTCCTTTTCCACACGGCTGTGTTTCAAGGAGATGAGTCCTTTTTAGTTGGGTACCTGCCTTCCTCCAAATGAAATGGAGATGTAGGATTTCAGACGGGTGCAGTGAGGGATGGAAGCCAAGACTTCAGCAAAAGCCAAGCATTTCTGCTGAGGAGCTCTGTGCAGCTGCTTGCTTGTCATGTGGATGACCTGAGGCAGCCTGCAGAGGCGGGTGGCTTTCTCCACTCACAGTGCAGAGGATGTAGGTCCCTATCTCTGACCCTCTGAATGGGAGTCTGCAGCTCTTCTGGTGCCTCTCTGGTCCTTAACCCCTCTTCCTAACCATGCGACAGGGCTTCTTTTAATGAAAGCAGGTCGCTAAGGGAAAAAGAAAAATTCAAAAAGCATTTAGTATTTGAGATTTATTTTTTTTTAAGAGGTACTTTTGTTAGGACAATAATTAATTCATATAACTTACATTACACTTGAGGCAAGACTATATGACTGCAGTAATTCTTTCTGGCTTTATTCTGTGTGAGAACCTGATTCCACTTACATAAAACTTCACTTTACGAGTTCCATTGTCAAGGTGAGCCTGGGTATTGGTAGGAAGAATCTTGAACATAATTCAAGGAGTACAAAGAAATGGCCCTTTCTGAGAGCATTTGTAATTCATCCTAGGTCAACATTGGTGGTACCTGATTCTGGAAGGCTGGCTTTTCTAATCAACTTTCTCAGAGGAATTCATTATCTGAAAACCTGTGACTAATGAAATGTTTTGTTCTTCTGAAGTTCAAGCTAATTTCCATGAAGGTTACTATTACTAAGCAACAGATTCTGTGGAGTTGTCTCTTGAGGGGCTGACACTACAGTATGTACAAAAGTAAAGCAAAACACAGTGAAAAAATGATGAAATATTATCCCCAGGCAGAGAGGCCATGAATAGTACCATGTACAAGGCCTGTTTTGGAGTCTTCTTTCTTGAAATCTGTTGTCTGATCAATGGAAAAACTCCTGTGGGAGCTAAAGATCAGCATAAACCACATCTCCATCTACTGTGAATGTACAGCAAGATTCAGCCTCTCCTCAAATGTAGAGATACACCACAGCATGACCAAAGGGGGAAAAAAAAAAAGAGTCCCAAATATAATTCAGCATACTCAATTCTTCTGACAAAAAGCCATCAACTGTAATATATGTTAGCCATAGTAAAAGAAGAATGATTATTCTAGTTGTGAGGACAGAGTGAAAGGAAATACAGGAACGCTTTCTTAAATCACAAAAGGTGATGTAATCTTTTCTCCTATGCAGCTTTGTGTCAGAGTAGAAATACGCATTTGCAGCTTGGTTAAGTAAAAACCCACAGCTGGATACTCAGCTGAGATTTCACTCTGTCCTCTTCCTTTGGCTTTATCCACTGGCTTTGCTAAATACAAGGTACAAATGATAGAGGATAAAGGAAAAAAACCAACCAACCAGCCAATCCTACAATTACTTTCAATAATCTTTTGAATGTTCAAGTAAATTCCTTTGGTCTTGTCCTTTTTGTTTTTGTGTACAGTTTGGGTAACTTTTCAAGTGATGCAGTTTTCTAGCATAAAATTTGCATGAGGTGAATTTTAATATTTGTTCAATAGACTTTATAAACTTTACAGTAATAAAAATATCAATGTCATACAACTTAACTCACTAATGGTAATTGTAGGATATGTACAATCTGTAAATCAGTAAAATGTTCGAAAGGTTTGAGTTAAATAATAAATATATATTGTCATGACTGTCAGACTCCCAAAGGTAAGGACAGAATGTCCAAAAGCATTGTTAGCACAGAAATCTCCCTACCCTCCAAAATACTTTTTATTTGCTCTGATCATTCCAGTCACAGGTTTTTTTAACAGTTTTTGTTGTTTGGGTTTTTTTTTTCCCAAATACACTATCTTCTGACACTGCAAAGGAAAGATGTATTATTATCCAAATTTTTATAAAGTGAGAAATGAGGCACAAGAGGCACTAATTAAAAAAAAAAAAAAAAAGAAAAGTAAACAGAAACTTTAGTCAGATGCTTCCCTGTCCCTGGAGGTACTGAAGGTTGGCAGTGTCTACAGTTCCCACATTACACGAGGTCTGTTCTTCAGGCATGCCCAGAAGCAGCTGTGTCCTCACCTTGCTGTGCTGTAGATGCCTTAGTCACACCAAAGCCCTGCCAGTGTCCAGGCATTTAACACAAGCCTTTTGCCTGCAGAGCTAATAATACAGTAATTTCATGTCTGTCCTTTTCCTCAAGAACCCAGGGCTTTAATATAACACATGTATTCATTAAACAAAGACTTGAATTCAGGTCTGTTCTTCTCTGGAGCTATGCCCCTACTGCCATTGCACCTGGTGGCAGTAACGGCTGTTGGGCTGGTATCTTCATGCCATGTAGTGAATATGTTAGCACTGCCCAGTACTGACCCAGGAATTCTCTGCAGCTGATGGTTGGGACGTTGTTGTGGGAGATGCCCTATCACTTGAGAATCATGATGCCACCATGGAGCAGCATCTCATCTTTTGCTGCTAAAAAAGCGTTAAAGTTGATTTGATAAGACTCTGATACCCAAGACACAGGGTAAAGCTTTAGGTAGCTACTTGGTATTCAGGGGTACCAAGAATCAGTTTCTCCATGACTTCTCGGCCAGGGTAAATGAAGTAAAAATAATGGTGAAAAAAAAGCCTGGGAACCTGGACCCCTCCTACCTCTCCCATCCAGAGCTGTGTAGGAACCACTGTCTCTGCTGGATACGCTTACGTGTATCAAGTGACTGGACAGCTTTTGAAAATGAATGTGCTATTAGAAATAGGTTCTCTTCTTTAATTATAGCCTGATTTTATGTTGCAAGCTCTAAATCATTTTAAGCAGGGGTCTGGAATAAATAAGTTGCAGGAAGTCTGAGTAATTGGTTACAGAAAGTATTGCTTTCCGTCTTGCAGCAATTAAGATTTTACAGTGTTGTCATAGGTCAATTACATATCTGGATCGGTGCTTTTATTTTGGGGATTTGAGTCATAAAAATTCATAAAATTACTGAGTTTTAAAATTTTGATACTAGCACTACTTTAAAACGTTGTGTTACACTGTTATAGAGCAGTTACTGTTTGTGCTGGCTTCAGTACATTTTGTTACATCCCAGACTATAAGGACCAAAGGCACGTCAAATAAAGAGCGATATGTGGTTATTATGCGAGAAAGGGTATAAATACTTATTGCCTGTAAACTGGGAAACCAGGATTCCTTAGTTCTGCTGCTGGTGGAGTAATTCATATTATTCTCAAGGACAATTTGGCATGGAAAATTTCAGATTATGTTTCTGCAGTAGGGCTGAGCAAGCAGAGGTCCGCCATCGTTTGCAACAAAGTGAAGATGCCAGAAAAATCTAGAGAAAAATCTGAGTTGCAAGACTACACTGCAGATCCCGTGTGTGAAACTCTTGCATTGGGTTGAGGTGGATTGAAATTGTCGAGCGAGCAAGCTTGTCAAAGCCTAGGTTTCCTTTCTGTGGGAAATGTTTGGAGGTATTTAAATTTTGATTCCAAAGGCAAGTTAGAGGTCTCAAAATTCTCTCTGCAAACAAAGAAACAATTCCTTTAGGAAAGCAGAAGCCATCTGTTTTGATATTTCTTCAACAAAATGCCGCTGTGCGTCGGTTCCAGAGGGATCTGGAACCATCCCGCACCATCGGGGATCCCAGGCAGCCGCCAGAGAATTGGAGCAGGGCGTGGAGACGTCTCGTGGTGAAAAGGGGTATCAGGAGGCCTAAACTCTTAAACTACCAGCTCCCTAAATGCTTTTAGGGTCTCTGCTGCAAAGCCCTAACCAAGCAGTCAAATTCCAGGTAAGCTGGGGCTCCGGAGACACGAAGCCTTTTACCTGTGCATCGGGCAAGCGCCGTGCATCGGGGCCACCGAAAGCTGCAGACCCCGAACGCTTTGGGTCGCCTGGCACGGTGAGGGACCTGTGGAGCTGCAGGCTTCGGGACGGTGTCTGCACGGCTAATCGGGCCGGGGCACAGCTGAACGCAGTCCTTGCTGTTAAATAGGCAACATGCTCAGTTTTCTCACGGGCCGACAAGCCTTCTCCTAGGCACGGCTCGCAGGTGAGTGCAGGGCAGGGTCCATGCCAGTTATCAATTCAGGTATGGAGATTATATTTTAAAGGGAGACCTTAACTGGATGAATATGTGCTGAGCCATGCCATTCGGTGTCAGAAAAATATCTGGCTTATTTCATTTGCTTGTGTCATTCCTGACATAAGCAGGGATTTAGGAATTCCTACTAATTCCCACCAACTAGAGCAAGTTCTCACCTGCCGGTCCTTGAAACGGAGGGAAGCATTTCAATTTTTCATCTGCTTACTGATCTATTTGCAGCTTACCCATCAACATTTGAAGACATGATAAGCAGAAATTATGTTTTTTAAAAAAACATGTACATAACATAGGTATTTTCCCTACGGAATCATAGAGCATTTGAAAAACTACATTTTCTCTAAGATACATATTACCTTTCATATGTTTTAATACAAACCTATATGTATTTAGAAAGGATGGCTTACAAACATGATTAGAAAAGATACTCATCTTGCTTATGTATTTAAATTATTTATTCCAGGCTATTCTATAGTACCTCAGTTAATTTTTGTATGCTACTGATGTTACATGAAAAGCATCTTGGAAATGTTTCAGATATTTAAAATTTATTGGACTTTCTTTGCCATATCTTCACTTCCAAGGCTGGACCACATTCATTTCAGGGGGCTCATTTTTGCTCTCATTATAGCAATTGTAAATGTGAAATAAATCCATTCACTTCAACACAGTTACTCACAAGAGACTTTGTAATATAATCCTGCGGTTTTGGCTCTATCAGATCAGTACAGAATAGATCTATGAATGAGAAAAAGATTAAATGAAATGCTATTTAAAATTAATATTAAAATTGCATGATTTGTGTCCATTGTTCCAAGTGCTCTCATTTCAAAGTCTGGCATAGAAGCAAATTCTGTGCATTCAGCTGAAGAGCAGGTATGCATTAGTTTTTTTCTGGGCTTTTGCAGACACCAATATTAAAGGTATGAAACTTTCCTGTGTCCAGAATTAAATATTTTTTTTTGGATGAGTGTACTTTTGGGAGGGATTTATCATGTGTGTATGTGCACTTACATGTCATTGTCATCATCATCCGTGCATGCTTACAGACCTATCCACACAAAGCTCCATGTAATGAATGGTATAATTTGGAATTGGTCTTCAAAGAGAGCTACAACCACAGCAGGAGGGGGAAGGCTCCGCTGCTACACATTTCTTACTACATTTTGAATATGTAAAAATAATGACAATGAGATGACTATAGCCTTTTGTACTGGCCTTCTTCCCTGTTGGTGTGGTAAATGACAAAGCTGTCATTTCTAGTGCTGGAAAATGTTTATCTTGTCCCAAACAAGATACCCAAAGGTATGTGGTGGTGCTATTTTCAAATGACCTGGTTTGCAATACTTGAGTTATTTTGGGCCGGAGGGAGAAGAGTCTTAATCATTATATCATATCAATCATTATCATATAATATCAATACAGGCACTGCTCTTTGAGCCCCTAGAGCCAGTCTTTTGATTGAAGGCTGACCTAGGTAGAGGGGGAAAAACAAGCATGCTTACAATATAAACCTGGGTAAATATTTCAGACAAGGAAGTATGATGGCACTTGCAGAGCACCAAGCCCTTGTATTTGTAATGCATTGATGACCTATAGGTAATTTTTCTAATCCAGAATTCATTAAAATTGCTTAGCGAGCGAGTCTTGAGAAATCAAATTTTGACATTTTTTCCATGAACTTATCCAAGCCAGTGGTATTTTAATTTAACTTATTTCTAGTCAGGGATATTTGATCATAGTCTTCCATATGAGCCGTGCCTCAAATGGTAAGATACCCTGCTGAGATCATAATGCAATAGAAAACTTTGGTTTACTTGACTCAAAACAAGTGTGTGCATGTAAAATCTGGTTTTATATTGCTTTTCTGACCCTTTCATTCAATACTAGTAATGCAATCAATCAATGCAAATACAGAGGATGTGCAATTGTGGCTTAGGCAGTAATGTGCTTAAACCTCTGAAAAAAAGAAACTATTTTCTAAATATGCCTGTCAGAACATGCAGTTGTTCAGTTTCATGCTATTCCTTACTATTCCCCTGTGTCTGAGGAATTAGTTTAAATGTGTTTGCCAGAAATTGGGATTATTTCCTTCCAAGTGAATATTAACAATAACAAAAGTGCGAGTTCTTTACCCGGCTGATCTGTCCTTGCCACCAGGGCCGGTATAGCACAAGGACTGTGGCAGTCCCTCACTGGCTGTTCATTCAGTCCTGTCCCACTGAAAGAGTTGCATGGCTATGTGGCCTGAAAACCTCTTCCAGCTAAAGAAATAATTGGAGACATATATTGCTATGAAATATCCTCATGTGAAAGTAATACAGAGGATGCTTCATTATGAGAATAATAGCCTATTACTTCCAGTTTCTGTATATTACACCCTGAGACGTTTTAGAAAAAAAAGGCACTCTAGCTCTGGTAGGGATTAAGAGCTGGGAAACATCCACCGTTGTGCAACCTGCGGGAGGTATATCCAGTTCTACCACACTGAAACATCCCTTTAACAAGGCAGAGAATTGAGCTGGGTTTTTGTTTTGGTTTTGGTTTGGGTTTTTTTTTATTGTTTCCAGTCAATATAGGCTGGTGCGTTTTAAAGGAAACAGGCTGGATATTTCTCAGTGTTCTTGGTGTCAGAGTCATGGATCAGCGTGATTTTGTGTGGGTTTTTTATGTCTTATAGAGAAATGCATATTGCTTTAACAGGTTTGTTTTTGAAAGGTAGTAATAAGACCCATTACTGTTGCCTGAACATAACTACACTTCAAGGTGACTTTGTGTCTCCTTTCTGTAATAGTAATGTGAGAAACAAAAGGAACAGTAAAATAGTACTTTGTTACCGCACTTACGTGCTTGCTACATGTCTTTTAATGGCATTTGCTTTGGATTCTGTCAAGAATAATATAACTGTTTGCCAGCGTTTGAAAAGTGATGTAAGTCTAGCAGAGTGAGGCAAATTCTTGCATCTTCAGTTGTGTTTTTTTCTGTATTCTAAGAAATATCATATAGTTACTGTATTAGAGATTCATTTTACCTAATTTTCAGCACCAATAAATTAGGCATCTAATCTAAGCTATTCCCAGGTGCTCTCTAGGTAACCTTCGGGTGGTGAATCATCCTTTCTATCCAAGAAACTTCTTTTAGGAGGATGAGTCGTTCTCCAGAAATGCCCACCTGCTTCCAGTGACTCTAGAGGAGGGCAAGCTTAGAATGGGAGACTAACTTTTGCATCTATAGTGTAGTAAGATGAAGTTCATTTTTTCCTTCTCTTTCCAGATATGACTTGTTTATTGCCATGGTCATGTTTGTTTTAGAAAGAGAGCAGCATAGAATTACACTGTGATTATTCCATGGCACTTATTCTATAGTTTTACTGAATCAAAGCCTATGTGGGCAGGGAGATGAGGTATCTCATACGGCATTCTCGCTGTGTTTTAAATATGTGCAACAATCCTCCCTACTCAGAGATATAAAGAGGCAGTAGATGGCTTTAGTTCAAATTTTGACTGGCCAGTGTTGTCTCATCTTGCTTCTTTCTTGCTTCTGGTTAAGCGTGTGAGCAACAGAAAGAAAGAGCTTTCCTCTCCTGTATGACATTACTTAAAGCTTGCGGATGACCCAAAGCTTTTTAGGTGACAATTCTCAGATGTTCCAGTGTGATTCTTATGAAAGGCCTTGCAGGCACTCACCCTCACCCTTTTATCAGGACTCATCACATTTTACTTTCTTCCAGTAACTTGCTCCATTAAGTTTGCCTGTAGCTAAGTTACTGCATGTTTGCATCATTACCATAAGGTTTTGACTTTCAAATGTTAAAAAAAAAAAAAAAGTGAAAGCTTTTGTTAAGGCAGATATTCCAGTCTAAGTATTATTATTAATGTTGCAACCATCAAACTCTGAATGTTCTGCTTGTATCATTAATGTTATTTAGGTACTATTAGACTGTTTTATACCACTCCATGTTATGTTATGGGTATAAGATTTTACTTTGTCTATTTTTTTTAAAAAAATTAATAATACAAAATACAGCACAGAGAAAAGCTTATCTAAAGGTTTTTTTATTAGCTCCAAGCTGTGTCCAGCAGCATTTCTCTCTTTCATCCATCCTCTCCGAGGATATTTTTAATACCTTCAGCAAATCAGCCTTCCAATTGCACCTGCAGAGAATTGTCCTCACAGTCTGGGACCTAAATATAGGTCCAACACAGCTTGTGATGTACAGTGGTAGATGATTACTGTAATAGTTACTGTAATGTACTGTGGGACTGCGGTGCACAGTCCAGGTTACTTTAACCTAATACTGTGTTAAATAGGCAGAAGAGATGCTGTCAGATGTCATAGCGTACGGTGTTATTCCCAGCAAGCCCGCGGGCTGGGCGAGATGAATTTCTACGAGCTCTTCCCAAGCTGCACCAGGCTGCCATCAACACCGGTGCTAAGGGCGTCGGTGTTCGCAGCCTCGTCAGAAGGGTTTCCTGCAGGGTCTGTCCAGAGCGCTGAACTGGTTCTTCGTCTGTCGATTACGGGTCGAAATGGGGGTCGCTGGCTGGCAGGAACTTGCTCCTTGTAGAGGAACACTTTTTTTAGCCCTTGGAAGGACTAGTAAATTTGTTTGAAAACTGTCGGAGCTGCAACAAGACAATTTTTTTGAAAACCGCTTGTGCATAAGGAGGCGGTTTCTGATCTGTTGAGGTAGCGTTACCGTCTGAGCACATGTAGAGGTGGAAGTGGACGGGAATACAGACAAACGTTACGTTATCCTGTTATACGGGAGAATCGCAGTAGGAAGGATTATGGTGTTTCTGTGGACACAACCCTGCTAGTGAATGTCAGCCACGGGAACGTGTAGACAAACTCATTTGTGCTCAGGTATCGCTGCATAACTCCCACTAAAGCCACCAGTGTCACACAGCTGAGTTCATACCCTCCGCTGCAGGAAGGCAGTGAGGAGAGTTTTGCTAAATTCCTAAGCAAGCTGGTACATCTGAATAGAATCCTTGCCAGCCCCACATCCAGGGTCTGCTGTACGTCCAGGGGAGAGGACGAAAGGAGGGCATCTGCGGTAGCGGGCTGAGTCAGCGAAATACAGCCACTGCCCGCGGCAGGCCCCGGGAGCCGGGCCTGTTGCTGCCGCAAGCTCAGCTTGTCTCTGGGCAGGTAGCTCACCCCAGCATCAGCCAAACAGCAAGCGATGGAGACAGGGTGCTCCGAGTTCCCTTTCCGTGCTTTCCACTTCTTCATGAGGCCGTCTTTCTGGTTTTTGCGGGTAGTGCCAATGGCTTCTTTGCAAAGTTCTTCAACAGCTGTTTCATTACCCTAGCTAACCTAAATAACCGGTGTCGGAAACGTGAGGATAGATGAGAAGTATTTTACCTGTCATTCATTTTTCTTCTAGGTATGAAGAACAAAAGCACCTCATCAGCCAATCCCACTGCCACTTTAACCTCACTTATCACACTGGGTCATGGCCTACACTTCCACTGGTTATAGTTTCACCAGTAAATGGTGACTGTGCTTCTGTATGCTTGTAATACTCAGGCTTCAGAGAGTTTAATAATTTTTAAATGAATTGGAGTGGATATATGTTTCATGGCTTCAGAGTAGGTTTCTGAAGTTATCAAATAGCGGGTGGTTCTTCCAAACTTAACATCAATCCATTTTGGTATTCACTTCGTATATTGCTTCTATAGCCAAGTAGAAAATACAGCAGTGAACTTGAGATGCAGTCATTTACTACAAACAGTAGTTTTATTTTTAACCTTTAAAAATGTCATTGCTTTTGAGAAATCCTGAAAGTTCCAGAAGTGAATCAAAACTCTAATTAGGATTATAGACCATAACCCATACCGATCATTTAGATTATAGGTTTATAAATCCAAGATTAGGAGGGCCTTCAGCAACCACTAATGTTCCCAGAAATTGATAGTAATATCCAACTACTCATCAGAAAAATCCTCAGATGGAGTTTTCCTAGGGTTTTTCTCATAACTTGATGTGGGCAACAGAATCAACTCATACTGTTACCACCCTTTAACAGGTTTCTACTACGTAACATACTTATCACAGGCTTTGCCTGGAGCGTGCAAATGATCACAGATTCTTTAGCTGTATCGTAAGGTCTTTTGACATTATTGCACTCACGGTCTCCACTGAGCATAAGAGGTGCACAGCTTTCCATACCCTGCCACTTAGGCACATCATCATTTGGCATCTTGCCTTTTGAATTCTTGTGGAAAAGTATAAATGAGGGAGGGAAGAGTTTGGACAAAAATTTTTTATCCTTCACTGTGTTGTAATATCATTCTTTGCCTTTAGTTAACATCTTCTGTTCAAATTGAGAACAGAGCTGCATGTTACCTTACTGGGAACATGCTGGGCCATCTTTGAGATGGGAATAAAGGGGATTTGTAGAATTTTGAAAAAAACCCTGGAGATGGGCAGGCAAAATTTTGTCCTTAGGCTTTGTGCAGGAAAAGACCTCCATTCTTTCAAATTGTCCAGGCAAATTTACCTTAATATCAACACTTGTTGGCAACTCTGTGAATCGAAACACTAGCTGTCAGAACGGAGGAATGTAGCAAACTCACTCCAGATAGTCTCAGAAGGTGGGTGAAAACAAGTTCCTTTAGCATTTCTTCTTGATAAAATCTGATATGTAGTGCAAGTCTGATGTGGGGTTTCATGTGCTTATGAAGCCAGTTGAGACACAAAGTGGATTGATGTGAAGTGAAGAAGAAGGGCTTTTAGAAAATCGAGGTTTGTACTTCAGGGAAAGCAGTCAGTCAACATGCCATGAGGACACTGGTAATATGCAGGTTCACAACATTGATGTAACTTTAACCATGTGTAGCTTTGCTTCATGTAGGGTGAAACCAGGTGCTTGAATAAAAAACATTCAAAACTTCCTATAATATCCCACAGATGTTATATTTTATAATTAGAGAACCAGATATCAAAGAAAGTCCATATTATTTTTTTCGGCATATTCAATAGACTCTGGCATTGTATAATACTTTTCTAAATTACACCTTAAATCAGTTTGCCCAGCAGTTAAATGGTAGACAGAGTGCTTACACTTATCAGCTAAACAATCATATACTCATAGAGTAGTTTGGGCTGGAAAGGACCCTGGAAGGGTCATCTAGTCCAACCCCCCTGCAATGAGCAGGGACATCTTCAGCTATAGCAGGTCGCTCAGAGCCCCGTCCCACCTGACCTCGAACGTTGCCAGGAGTGGGGCAACTACTACCTCTCTGGGCAACCTGTGTCAGTGTTTCACCACCCTCATGGTAAAAAGTTTCTTCCTTAGATCTAGCCTAAATTCACCCTCTTTCAGTTTAAAACAGTTACCCCTTGTCTTATCACTACAGGCCTTTGTATAAAGTCCCTCTCCATCTTTCTTGTAAGCCCCCTTGAAGTACTGGAAGGCTGCAAGAAGGTCTCCCCGGAGCCTTCTCTTGTGCAGGCTGAACAACCCCAACTCTCTCAGCCTGTCCTCACAGGAGAGGTGTTCTGTCCCTCAGATCATTTCTGTGTCCCTCCTCTGGACCCACTCCAACAGGTCCATGTCTTTCTTGTGCTGAGGGCTCCAGAGCTGGACGCAGGACTCCAGGTGGGGTCTCACCAGAGTGGATAACGACTTAAACGCTACTGTAGAAAAGGAGCATTATTTTTTTTCAGAAGTATTAGGTAGGGCTTTAGGGAGATTTTCTAGTCTTTTTGAGAAATGCTAAACAGGAAAGAAATTTAATTCTATATTAAACACAGAGTGAATACATTACTGTCAAAGTAGTTATTACTGGTTTACCTCAGTGTACTTCTAAGCAGAAATTGGCACTATAGATTCTCTCTGCTGAAGATGAACAGATGGATGCTTTTTGCCACATTTTATCTTAAGCACTGAAAAAAATGGTAATGACGTATTTGAATACGACAATTTCTTTAACTGGAAGTCTCAGAAAGAAAAGGTGTTATATCAGTGCATATCTCTTCCTAACTTATAAGCTATTCTGGTTTGCCTCTTGACTGAACTTTTCTGCTTTACATGCATCTCTAAGTTTACTTGTTATTAATATCACCATCTAGGCTAGACTAATTATTCCTCTGCTTGAAACTACAGGCAATATTAGGCATTATGCTGGGGTGATTTATCTCCCTCAGATTAAGCTGCATACTTTGGTTGACCACTGGATTGTCACCAGCATCCCAATCAAATAAGAAATAGTCATGCTGTCCTGAAAGTTGGTGGGGTTTTTGTGTTTGTGTTTTTTTTTTGTTTTTTTTTTTTATAGCAATTGAGAGTGTAGAACTTCCCAATGCAGGAATGAGAAAAGCAAATATTGCTTTGATAGGGAAACATTAAGCAAAATTTGCAGGAAGGCTGAGCAACTTTTGAAGTGGATGAAACTTCTTTTTTCTGTTAAGATTGTTATGCATACTTTCAATGCCTCATTTGCTTATTTTACTATAGAGTTTTCTTCTAAATTAAAGCAAATTAATAACAAAATAAAACTATATGAATTCTCAGTCTGTTACAGTTTTTTTCTTAAAATTGAGTTAATTATTAAATAATTATTAGGTAAATGCTGCCATCAATTTTTAATGATGTCTATTAATGTAATATTTAATGATAATATTAATGAGATAGCCTTTAATGGTTGGTTTCTTGGGTTGCCAGTACAGTTTCTACATACACTGTGTATCAAAGTGTCAGACAGATGATACAGATGATGCAAATTGTGCAAAAACTGCAAAATGACAAAATTAGCTAACCTCTTCTCTTGATATTTTTATCTTCCATGTGTCACATTTTTTAAAGAGGTTACTAGTCTTGTTAGAATTGGCAATGACAGAGGGTGACACCATCACTGGAATAGAGGCGGTGAAAAATATCTGCTTATTTTAGCTATCTGACTGTGTGTTTTTTGTTCTTGAGGTCCATCTGCTGCCGGTGGCTCAGAAATCTGATTTAGATGCACTGCAATGCCCTTCCATTCCAGAAACTGCATACATGCAGTACTGAATCACAATCCTAAATCCAAGTGGGTGGAAAGCACATTTCATTACACTACAGCTTGAATTCTTCAGTTTCCTTTCCCTTGCTTCTGGGAAGCTTGAATGCTTTGCCATTCTAGCAGTGGGATTAGGCATAAGCCTCAAAAAGCCGTCTTTCATTGAAGGGGCACTACGGGTTGCCTGCCTTTCGCTCTGGTCCCCACTCACTTTAGACGCAGCCATTCATCTCCAGCTTGCTTCAGCTGAGCGCAAAACTTGGCAGAAGCAAATTCCATCTTGCTGTTTCACTGGATTTTCATGTCTCACCAATGTTGGTTCCTCTGCCCACACTTCTCCCCCAGCTTGTGTGCATCACCTCTCTGACACCTTTTGTATCAACTCTGCCTACTCTTGCTGGCAAGGGTTGCAAAATCCTCTGTCTTTGACATACTATTAGGGGAGCTGGTACCCAGCTACAAGGCAAAAAGGCTATGGCCGACCTTGGGGCATGCATTCAAACTTTCAGGAGTCTGCCCTCATTGCCTGGAGCTCACCATCTACCCCTTCAGGGTAAGAAAAAGAGTTGTTGTCAAAGTTTCTGTAGATGAACAAGGGCCACAGATACCAGTATAGACCATTCTGCTCTGGTGGGTGCCTCAATTATGCAAGCAGAAAGAGCTGCTATGACAATGCTACCACAGGAGCTGGTGGAACATCAGGATCAGCTTGTTTATGAGCACTAACATCCCTTGGCCAAATGTGAGACTCCCATCTTCTCAAATTCAGTGCCAGACTAATGAACTCTTCCTACCAGTGGAGGAACACCGATAAAGCCAGGCTATCAGCTTGTGACGTGGCAAACGGCACACACTTCCCCATCCTTTCCCCCTAGTTTCCTCTTGTAACAATATGGGTCCTGCAGGCTCTCTGCCTGGGTACCAGCTCCTCAGTGTGGAACATGCATTTGGATGCTTACCTGCCATGTGTTGGATTTTCCTTAATGTTCGGGATGCCTGGGTGTCCTCAACATTACATGGGCCACCAGAAAACCAGCCCATGGGCACAGGGCACTCTATGGGGCCGATATTCTGTGGGGGTCCTTTATGTCTGTATCACCCAAGGGCAAGGTTATTCTCTTGTCCTTGCTCCCTGAATCAATACTGGCTGTTATCACAGACCGCAGTACCCTGAGGCAGAGCCAGCCTCTTCACCTCTTTCCTCCCTGCCTTCAACATATGCCCACAGAAATGTCCTTTCAGGACCTACACCAGAAGTCTGTGCGGGAGGGCTGGTGGGAACAAGCTCCTAAATATCTCCTTGCTGGTGCCTTTTATGAATTTCAGGTCTGGTTGGGAGGGAGAGCTTTGCTGGTGTCCAGAGGGGCTGCAGAGACCAAACCTTGGCTCCCTAGCAAGAGTTTTAAAGGGATCTTTTGTAACTGAGAGAAGTAGGTTTCCTGTCAGAGACTTCTCGTAGGGGTTTCACTGTGAGGGTAGATACGGTGTGCAAGCTCAGCATGGGAAATGTAATCCCAGCCCTTGAGATAGGAGGTATTGAATTTTTTACAACTTAAATCTCCTTTGTCGCTCTGTCCTGGTGTGTCCTACCTGGATTTATCCCAGACGTGACCTCTTACTGCTTTCCAGAGACTTTCTGAGCAGACAAAAAAGTGTTCTTAATGGGTTCCTTTGTTGGCAACTGGTATAGTACCGGATAAATAAAATAAATGAATGTTGCTCTGTGGCTCTCCTCAAGTAGCAGGCAGCTGGTACCAAGCATGTGTGAAACCATGAAGCTTGCTGGGGATAGCTCAAAGCCATTTGGATGATGAAGCCTCCTCTTTGTTTGAAGTGTTGGGTCTAAATGTCAGTCAGAACATACCCTGGCTAAGCTAGAGCTGTGCATGGGCTGGTTGGGCAGGTGGCTACTACCAGCTCGTAAAACATACCACATGTGAGTTCTCCTGGCCCTCTTCTCAGTGGGGTCTTTCTGGGTTTCTCTCTGGCATACCTCAATACTTTGCAATATCTGTAAATATAAATTGAGTGCTTTTTCCTAAAAAAACTTCAAATAGTGAATATAATCTGACAAATCATGTAACAGATTTTCTGAGATAAAATGCTGATGCTGACTAAAGCCAGCCTAATCCTTCCCAGTGCAAGTATTATTAATGAGGTTCACACCAAACAAATGGTGCTTGCCCGGTTGCTCTTTCAGTTCAGGCAGCTGACTGGTTTCATTAGAAATCAAAAGATCGCAGTAACAAAAGAAGATTGGAAACTTAATATCTGTATCCTCCCACAAACATTTAAAAGCACTAAACCAACACCTTTGTGTGATTGGAAGTGAAAATAAACATGGCTTCTTCATGGAAGAAGTCCACTAGAGAGACGACCTGTCTGAAGGATTTGACAATTAGAGTTTGAAAGCAATTGGGAAAATCTTTTAAATATATGGCTCAGTTCATCCAGCCTCTCTGAGAAGTAGGAGACAGTGACTGTGGCAAAAAGCCACCAAACTATTTGCATTATTTGCATTTCCCCTGGGCTCTCCTGAAAGTCAAAGGCATGGGCCCATTGCCTCCTTCAACTTATCTCCAACCCCGTGTGTTTTTCTGCTCCTCACCTTCCTGTAAAATGAGAGTGGGTGAAGTTACAGATGCTGTACAGTAAGTCCAAAGATAAAATGTGAATTACTTTCTGTTATAAGCCCAATTTTGGCTGCTTTATCACCATCCAATCAACAAATGATGGCTTTTTTTTTTTTTTTTTTTTTTTTTTCCTTTTTTCAAGTCTTTTCCATCTGAAATTGGCAGGTAAAGCAAAGCAGTGCTCTAACCAGAGGTACATTTTTCTGGAAAAGTTTCAACATAATTGGACAATGTCTACTTTGCAGACAAGGACCTCTAAAACACCCTAGGTGTTTCATTTTTTGAAATGCATTGTGATGTTTTCTACAAAAATCTTATCTCAGAACCAGCTTGACCTGGAAATGTCGGTATATTGGAGATCCTTGCTAGTGCGGATTTTGGCAGTCCTAAGTGTCTCAGCAGGCTTCTACAACAGTGCCAAAAGTCCTGTGGAGAAAATTAATCTCTATCAGAGCCAAGTTGCTTCAGAAAATAAACCAGGGGCTTAGATGATTTGCCATCGTGAAGCATCTTCAGCAACTGTAAATAACCTGCCTTGCTCCCTCTCTCATGCCTTTCTGGCTGTGCACTTGACTCAAAATTATTTCCGATGTCTGGAAACCCATGCCACCATCACACCTCTTGTATGGTTGAGCAGGTGGGCAGGAGGTAATACCATGAAGATTTTTGTTTAAGATAGGACAGGCTTCACTACAGAAGGGTTACAAAATTGGGCAGGCAGCTTTTATCATTATGTTAGCTTGCTACAGTAAACCTGAAAAGAGGAAATCTAGGTCCCATTTGGTGTTGCTGGGCTTAGGGAGGAAGGCTGAGCAAGTCAGGAGTAAATAAATGGGGTATGTGGCAAGACAACAGGTGGCTCTACCAGCAACAATATACGTGACCTGTTGTTCCTCCAAGCTTCTGTTTCACAGAAAGCTCTAATCACTTTGTGTAAATAGAGTTATAAGCTACAGATAGACAAAAAGGCATAAGAAGGAAATTATTCGGCAGGCAGAGAAAGCAAGCCTGCTCTCTTCAGCCTTTTTCCATCTGTTGGTCTCCACTGAGAAAGTGAAAAGGCAGCCGCTGGGGAGTCCTGATCTGCTGGCAATCCAAACCGATTATTTGATTTGCTTTCGCACAGTTGCAGTGCTGAACCTCTGTGTTCCAGCAGGAGCTGGGTTTATTATTTCAAGGCTTTTTTAGCCTTCACAGGCATTGGTTTTCCCCTAAGGCCTTAGTTTTCAAAATATGCTGTAATCTAACGTAGTGTAAATCTAAAGATTATCCAAATTTAGATAACTTTAAGCTTCAGTGGGGGAGGAGACTGATACAGCAGTTTTCAGTTTGTGCTAGTTTTTTTAACTTTGAGTTGCAGAAATAATAACAGTGTTTAAAGGAGTCAGCAACGGGCTGTATTAAGAAGAACGCCTTTCATGGCTATGAACATGATGTAGTGTTGTGTGTGATTCATTCAAATTCACCATGTGAGGCATTTTTTTTTCTTATTATATTTGTTATAGTTTGCAACTGTTCTTTGTGTCAGAGAAATCCACATATTTACTTCTCTTGAGGCCCGCATTTCTGTGGACCTCTAATGCTGAGTTGAAGCAAACCAGGCTGATCTGATGTTAATTAGAACTTTTTCTGCTCGTTTCTTACGCTGTAATAGTTACAGCGCAATCCCATCACACACACCACGCAAAGACGTATTAAAGAGAGCCACTTAGAAGGAAAATATTGCCTTCCTCTCCAAAGGACATCTTATCCCCTGGATTCATACTCTTGAAAATCAAAATCAGAACAGAAGCAAATATTGGCCTCATTTTCATTTATAATACATGCAAGTCCATAGAATTCATACTAGAGGTCATTGATCTCTTGGGGGACCTCCCAATCAAGCTGATACAAGAATCTCAAGCCTCACAATTTTCTGAAGACTTTTTGAGGTACATGTGAGTGCCACGGCACCTACCTGATCCTGCCTCTGACTGTCCTCCCAGTACTTGAATTTGAAGTCAATATGCAGACTGTCCAACAAGTGGATGAGCTGTATCACTTTGAATAGAACATCATGCTGTTAAGGCAATGACTGACCAGGACAATCCAGGGCAACAGGCAATGACTATAATGCTGGACTATTGTTCATATAGATCTTTTGAAGATAAGCAAAGAGGGAATAGAAACTTGAGAAATAGGTAACAAAAGGGAAAAATCTAAGGAAATGATTGCTGCAAATACATGCAGTAGAAGATTTCCAGACCAGCAGATCATTCCCCTTAAAATCCAGAGACCTTGCCAAACAAAATGTAAAAATAAAAACTGAGGAGTTGCCCTGACAGATGTTTAGCAATTGCAACAGCATGTATAGTATAAATATTTGAATAGCACAAAATGCGGTAGGGATATCACTTATGGACCAAAGATTCTTCTATTTCTGTATTTTCTTCATGGTTGGGATACTGAAACCAGTGTTTCAGCTAACTATATTGTCTTTTTTTAGACAGATATGAGGAGAAAGCAATGTGAAAAATACATAACGAAAAATATTTCAGGCTTTTCCCGTGAAAGTGAAAGTTTGTGATTTTGTGAATGTACGCTAATACATTGTGAAAGCAATCAATGGTTAAGAAGCAAGGGGTCAGAAATGTTTCTCTTTTCAGGTTTGAAACAGAAAAATATTAAAAATTCTTTATCCCTCTCTGAATTATAAAATTCTGCAATATTTGACAATCATCTAAGAAATACAGGATGAAAATCTATGACAAATTTCACAGTTATGAGGAATAAACTGAGAGAAATGATGGATGGCTCTTCTATTAAGATCTGGGATAAAAGAAGTGAAGAAGAACACAGAATAGCTCCTGGCAATGCTGGCATTAACACCCTCTTGACTCGTAACGCCTGAAGGGGAGCCCTGTGTTATGTGGTGAGTTTTGTGCAGGTTCACTCTTCACATATACAGAGTACTATCGGCTCAACTCAAGCTGTGCGTGGAGATGCTGATTTGGGACTTAGCAAATCACAGGCAGCCAATTTGAGATGTCCACTCAAAGCGGGCAAGGTCTTCTCATGAAGGACAGGCAACGCTGAAATTTGCTGTCCCCTGGCCAAGGACAAAATAATTTGTCACTGACTGACTGTGTCGTGGAAGTGAAGATTTTTGGTAAGAAGGGAGGTGGTCTTCTTAACGATGCCAGATGTGCAGGTGATTGTGGCCAGGACCCTAGAGAGCAGCCTGTGCCTAAAACCAGCCTTGAGATGCCCAAATTAGAAGCTTAATCACACAGCCTGCCAATTTAATTGTCACAGAAAGACAAATGCCTCCAGAGAACAGTATAAATCTTAGTGCAAGTGCATCCTTAAAATAGTTGTGAGGAATCTACATCTGAGCCTGCTGTATGTAGGAGTGGCTTTCCTGAACTGGGCAAAGGAAATCTAGCGAGGAACTTAAAAACTCATGGCAAGAAATTACTGTGTATGCTGGGAACAAGGTAATAGTATATTCAGAACTTCCCCCCCCAACCTCGCACTTTCTACCTTTGAGTAAATACACAGATGCATAATAATTAGGAAATTAAAATAAAATAGTAAATAATAATAATAATGCAGAATAATACATTCACACAGAACAAATGCAAACAAATAAACAAATATGCAGACCATAGGAATAATAATTTATTTTATTTTGAATTTAAGAAGTAATGAAGTATGACAACTGTACTAGAAATGAGTGAACGCCAGAGAGTAACAAGGGGAGATATATATATACACACACCAGTGATAAGTTTGTATGTATATACATATATGTATATGTATGAATTTGCAATCAGTTTTCCTATCACAAGGTAACAAAGCAATGAGATAATTTTGGATAGGAAAACATTCCTAGAGGAAGACAGCATATAATTGTACATGTGGCTGGAGAACCTTGTAATCTTATGGTTGTATTTCAGATACCATTTCTACAAGCCTTGCAGTCATAGGCTTCTGAATTTCAAGATAAGAAATTTCATTTCTTATGAATGAAATGAAATTGAAAGAAATTATCGAGAGTACTGAGAGAGCTGGCGGAGGAGC
>NW_010538441.1:0-9434 GCF_000687285.1 Phaethon lepturus
GCTAAACCTCATGAGGTTCCACACAAGCCCACACAGCTTGCCCAGGTCCCTCTGGATGGCATCTCATCCCTCAGACATGTCAACTGCACCACTCAGCTTGGTGTCATCTGCAATTGCTGAGGGTGCTCTTGATCCCACTGCCTATGTCACTGATGAAGATACTACACAGTGCTAGTCCCAGTACAGACCCCTGAGGGACACCGCTCGTCACCGATCTCCATCTGGACATTCAGCCATTGACCACTACCTTCTGCATGTGACCATCCAACCAATTCCTCATCCACCCACAGTCCATCCATCAAATCCATCTCTCTCCAATCTAGACAGAAGGATGTTGTGTCAAAGGCTTTACGGAAGTCCAGATGGATGACATCAGTAGCTGTCCACTATGTGGACACTGTTCACTGATGTGGTCACTCCATCACAGAAGGCCGCTAAGTTGGTCAGGCAGGACCTGCCCTTGGTGAAGCCATGCTGGCTGTCTTGCATCACCTCCCAAGGTCCTCCTGCACAGCTTCTAGGAGGATCTGTTTCATCATCTTCACAAGCACAGAGCTGAGGCTGACAGAATGGTAGTTCCCAAGGTCCTCCTTGCTACCCTTTTTAAAAATGGGCGCAACATCTCCCTTCTTTCAGTCTCCAGGGACTTCACCTGACTGCCAAGACTTTTCAAATAGCAATGACGGTGGCTTGGCATCTACATCAGACAGTTCCCTCAGGACTCTGGGATGCATCTCGTCAGGTCCCATAGACTTACATCCTCAGGAGGTCACGAACCTGATCTTCCCCTACAGTGGGAGGGACTTTGCTCCTCCAGTCCCTGTCTTGTGGTGGGAAGCGACACTGCCAGTGAAGACTGAGGCAAAAAAGTTCTTGAGTACCTCAGCCTCGTCCTCATCCGTTGTTACCAGTCTGCCAGTAACCCCCTCATCAGGGGGTACGCTTTCTTTGATCTTCGTTTTCTGGCTGACATACATCTAGAAGCCCTTATTATTATTCTTTGCATCTCTTGCCAAGTTCAGCTCCAGCTATGCCTTGGCCTTCCTGACCCCATCCCTGCATAACTGGGCAGCATCCCTGTACTCTTCCCAGGATATTTGCCCCTGCTTCCACTGCCTGTGCATTTCCTTCTTGCCCTTTAGTTTGACCAGCAGGTCTCAACTCAGCCATGCCAGCCTCTTGCCTTCCTTTCCCAGTTTTTTATACCTGGGGACTGAGAGCTCTTGTGCTCCATGGAAAGTGTCCTTTAAGATCTGCCAGCTCTGTTCTGCTCCCTTGTCTCCAAGGGCGGTTTCCCAGGGGTTCCTATTGATTAACTGCTTGAAGAGCTGGAAGTTTGCTTTCCTAAAATTCAGGGTCCTGACTTTTCTCTTTGCTGCCCCATATCCCTCAGGACTGCGAACTCCACGAATGCATGATCACTGCAGCCCAGGCTGCCTCCACTCTTGATGTCATCTATTAGCTCACTTGCGTTTGTGACCAACAGGTCCAGTATCTCATCCCTTCTAGTAGGGCTGTCTATTATCTGGCTTAAGAAGTTATCCTCAATACATTCCAGGAGTCTCCTGGATTGCCTAGCTCCCCAAGTTACTCTTCCAGCAGATGTCAGGCTGGTTGAAGCCCCCCAGCAGGACAAGAGCTTGTGAACGCAACACCTCCTGTAGCTGGAGTGAGAAGGCTTCATCAATAGACTCCCCTTGATCGGGGGTCCTGTAGCAGACACCAGACAAGGTTCCCTTTGTTGCCTTGGCCTCCGATTCTTACCCATGAGCTTTTGACCTGCTCGTGGCTATTCCTCAGAGACAGCTCTTCACCCTCTAACCATTCCTTGATTCAGAGGGCCATGCCATATCCCTCAGGACTGCGAACTCCACGAATGCATGATCACTGCAGCCCAGGCTGCCTCCACTCTTGATGTCATCTATTAGCTCACTTGCGTTTGTGACCAACAGGTCCAGTATCTCATCCCTTCTAGTAGGGCTGTCTATTATCTGGCTTAAGAAGTTATCCTCAATACATTCCAGGAGTCTCCTGGATTGCCTAGCTCCCCAAGTTACTCTTCCAGCAGATGTCAGGCTGGTTGAAGCCCCCCAGCAGGACAAGAGCTTGTGAACGCAACACCTCCTGTAGCTGGAGTGAGAAGGCTTCATCAATAGACTCCCCTTGATCGGGGGTCCTGTAGCAGACACCAGACAAGGTTCCCTTTGTTGCCTTGGCCTCCGATTCTTACCCATGAGCTTTTGACCTGCTCGTGGCTATTCCTCGGAGACAGCTCTTCACCCTCTAACCATTCCTTGATGCAGAGGGCAATGCCTCCACGCTTCCTTCCCCGCCTGTCCCTTCTGAATATCCTGGAGCCATCGATAACCACACTCCAGTCATGGGATTCATCCCACCAAGTTTCAGTAATGGCAACTAGGTCGTAGCTTTCTATAAGCATGGTGGCTTCCAACTCCTCCTGTTTGTTGCCCATGCTGTATGCCTTCGTGTAGAGGCACTTCAGCTGGACTGTCGGCCATGTCACCTTCTTAGAGGAACACCTCTTAATTCCTTTGAGGTATTTCATGGGCATTTCCCTATTGGCCCCTATGACCTCAGGAGCCCCTAGCTCGTCTCTGTAAGGCTTCAAGTGTGCTGCAGTGTAGCCCACACATCTCTGAGCAACAGGCTGAGGGCCGTCGCTGGTGCCCCACCCCTCCAACCTTGGTGTGTCATCCCACAGCTTGTCACAGGCAAGCCTGATATTATCCCCTCCCACCTTCAAGTCTAGTTTAAAGCCCTGTCTGTGAGCCCCAGAAAGCTACCTGTTTCACAGTCCTCCCCTGCAACTCTGCCTAGCACCAACCGTAATAGAAAGATTCACTTTTCCCGGTGCTGAACTTTAAATCAAAGAAAGGAAAAGGAAGAAAAGGTAAGCCATTGGACAAAAGTTGCCATGGCACTTGCTCTATAATTTTTTCTCATTCATATATATATATATATGAATACGTATGCTTATTAGTATAGTTGGAAACCAGACTGACTTCAACCAAGCAATCCACATTACGAGTGGTTCAACCACACCAATTCATCCAGAAGGAGGTGTAGGAGGGTAGGTTTATCATCTAGCAGGTGCAGTCCAGAAGGAAATGAAGAGATTTATGCCTGGTAGCCAGCACAAAACAAATCAAGTCCAGACTAGCCTAAAAACTGTGTTGTGGGGAGGAAAAAAAATACACTATTCAGTTGAAGATCATTAGTTTAATGGAAAGAATGAAGACAGGTTGTATAGTTGGTGATCACAAGTAACCAAAGATCAGCTATTACAAGCCACTGAAAAAATTCTACAAAAGATTAGTAACCCTAAGGCAGTGCCTCAGCCAAATTTTTTTTTTTTTTTTTTCAAAATGTGTTACTAACAGGCATTTAAAACTTGCAGGTAAGATTCAATCAGCTAGGGTTTATTTTAGGCATCAAGAATATCTAAGCAAAATAAGGGAAGAAATAGTCCGTCCTTCTATCCATTGATTCGATTTCTTAGTTTTGGTCCTTGCTGTAATACTGATTGCCCTCCACATCCCTGACCAATCTCCCTGTGACTCAGTTTCTCAACATGTTAAAAAATTGGGAGGCAAGGCTGTCACAGGCACAAAATCATAGCCTTCGCTATGATCTGCTCCCGCAGAAACACACTAGATAAATGTTAAGGGTTAATAACATCAGGCTTACAGGGTTGTAAATACATTTGTTTATATAATGCTTTACATGAATGCGAATGAAGTTATTAACAGGCCCGCATGTTGTCTATTGTTTTTCTTGGTTTTAGTGTCTGCAGCATCCTGTCTTATCCCTTCTGCTCAATGAGCTGGCTACCATCCTTCTCTTCCAAATCCCTGAATTAGCGCTCAGTCCTGATTCCTAGCTCCTTATGTTTGGGCTTCTCAGTTTATTATTCAAAGATATTATTTTTTAAAACTTACTCACTGAAACATATTTTTTTAAAAAAATCATCAAGATAATGAGATTCAATTTCATCATACCAGATATTTTCTGTGACACAAAACTGCAACCCCACATGGCGTTATTGTCTTTTAATTGAGATCAGAGGACATGTAAATGAGACAATATTTCTTAGGTCCCATTAAGTGATGTCTCCAGGATGATTAGAAGAGGCTCAACCAGACAGGACACAGTCCTCTAACATCTGCGCGCAGCACTGCCGGCCTGCACGCTGACCTGCCCCAAGCTGCAATTGCTTCTCAGAGAAGTCTTTGATTTACTGGAAATGTGGCCACTGTTTCTGGGCCACCGTGTCATGGCCGTATCACTGCCAAAACTGCTGAAAGTCCGCAGACCAAAATCCCCTTTTCTCCTGCAACTAGGGCACAGGGAAAATGCAGAGGTGCAAGTGCTGAAGTGACTCGTGCACATAATGCATGCTTTCCTCCCAGTTCTGCTTCTGCCAGAGGCATCAAGGATAAGGGTTAAAATGGAAGTCAAAGATTTACATGGCAGTGGGCAGGAGAAGCAATTGCCAGAAGTTTTAAAGCCCTTGTGAAGGCAGCAGGGATGACCCGTGTAGCAATGCAGGCACAGGACTTCATTCTGTAGCCGTTATCCTGAGTAATGTGAACACCCCAAAGTTCCCAACGTCAACAGTACTGATAGGTAATACAAAACAGAAATAATTTTTATTTTTAAAGCGACTATGGAGAGGATAATGTCCCTGTTTCTGTAGTAAGGCGGCTTACAGCTATGGTGTCATAGCAACATTTTAAGGCAGGGACAGGATCAGACGCATTTAGGTATACGTTCAATGAGACACTGAAAAACCTGACTAATGAGGAAACAGCACAGGGATACTCTCATAAATGTTGTGCCAGATATAGCCACTGACAGTGACGGCACACACCTTCCTGTTCTTGGAAGAGGCAAACAAAAAAATCCAGTAAAGCACTGCATGACTGTGAAAGCTGTCTGTATGAAACAACGTGGTACATGGGAGAGCAGGTCTGCCAGCTCTCACAGCAAATGCATGGCTTTCCAAAAGGCAAGAAGATAACAGCAGAAGACAGACTGTTTTTCAGGATACAGAGTTTTAGTGCTTGGGATCTTACAAAGTCTCCTGAACTTCCATTCTCGTTCAGGACAGACGTCTCTTTCCACTAAATAAAGGGAGCACAGCACATGCTACGTGACTCATTTTTTCGCCTGTACTGTCGTCGCGTGGGAGTGGGAAAAGCAGCTGGAATCCATCTGCAGAGCACAAGGAGAGTTTCAAGTAAACGCCAGTAAAGAAAGCCTCCGCATTAAATGCGTGGCTAGGTAGAGATGACTACTGCAGTAACTGCCAGTTTAACTGAGAGCCTGACGGAGAGCTTTGCTTTGTGACTGGAAGGAGGTAACCCTGCACACTACACAGGGCAGGTCCCGATTGAAAACAGATGAACCATTTGTTTCTGATGATACAAGGATTTATCCTGATTGCCTTCCCCATGATCCCAGCCCAGCAGTAGCTGTGCTGAAGGAGCCACGGCAGAACCACATGCCCTCCTTGCTTTCACAGACAAGACCTCACAAGGAAGTGGTACTGTACCAAAATAACTCTGTCGATTTGCTACTTTGCATTCAAAAAAATGAGCCTGTTATAATTTGTAGACATACATGAAAGGGCTGCGTGAAAACCAAGCTCAGCTGACTGGGACATGGAGGCCCCAAGGACCTTGTCCATGCTCAGGGGCAGATGTGCCTTTGCCAGAAGGGTGCTCCTTCCCTGTAATTCACTCCTCTTCTTCCTCACAAAGCCCTCCCAGGCACCTTACAGAGTTCAGCTGTTACAGATAAAATGAGCTACTGTGGCAAGATGGCTCAAAAAATTGGACTGCCCTTTTGTGGGACTCGCAGGGAAAGCCAGTTCCTGCTGGCAGGTTGGGACTGCAGGAACATGCTCATGGTCCCTCTGCTTGGGGGACTAAGGCAACTTGCCATAGCCTGAAGCGGTCTGGCTCCAGCAAGAGCAAGTCAGAACAAGCAGGACAGGGACACTTCTGCCCCTTGTGATTTCATACAGACCCATGCACCAAGGACCCTACAGCCTCTTCCATGCAGATTCATGGCCAGGAAGGAGCCGAGGTTGCAGCCACAGACAGGATGACCAACAGCATGGCTGGCACGGTAGTGTAAGACCCTCTGATGCAGTACTTTGCATGTATTTGGACATTTCCATCTAAGGATCTCATGTCAACCTGAGGTTATAGATAACAGGGTGATTGACTAGAATATGCTGGAATACCCTAAGGCTATTTTTTTCTACTTTGGGTTTTTAAGTAACGCCAGCTTTTAGGCTATACTAGAAAAAGGAACTGAACAGTCTCACTTGAGGTTAAAAAACAAACCAACAAACAAAAAACCCTGAAGGACCTAGGGCACTTTGTGCCGTCAAAAAGTTACATTAACTAATTGCAAGTCTAACAAAAGAGACAACAGCACCCAGCTACAGGACTAACTCCTACAAACTCTAAATGCTCCATTTATATGGAGCTCTCAGAAACGCATCCTTAGAAATTAAGAAGAAAAAAAAAAAAATCTTTTTGACAGTTTGAAGTTTGTGGTTTATGATTCTCATGTCTGCATATTTCTAGACACCAGCCAAGACCAGACTTGTTGGCTTTGAGCATTATACTTACTGCTCATGCCTTAGTTTCCCTACCCAAAAGTAAAGGTTAATGACAACATTTCAAAGCAAGCACTCAGTATTTCACGAAGGCAAGTATTTTGCAGTAACACTGTAATTCACTCCCCACAGCATACTGACTTGCAACTTTTCTGGTTTGACTGTAGGCTGAACCAGAAATTTGACAAAAAAGGCTGGTTTGCACAGGGGCTTTCAAGCCCTATTTCACACAAGAGCTTTAGATCAAAATAAGCAGCAGATCTCCAGCAGATCTCCTAAGTATTTTCATTCATCTTCATTCCTAGGTTTTTAAGCTAAATATTAATGTTACATAGTGACTTTCAGCCTGTTGAGTTTTGCATAAGGCACAGTTAAAACTTTTAACAAATATCTCAAATTGTAAAATGCAGACAGAACCTTCTATAAGATTTAAGACATTCAATTTTTCTTCCTTTCTCCCCCCCCCCCCCAAAAAATTAGTTCTCTCTGTCATCTTCCCTGGTTTGTCCTCCCCCCATTACCACTACTCCTGGGGTTTCACTGATGGCAGTATGACTAGGAAAAAACTAGTCAAAGAGAAAAAACTGTAAAAGACATGGCCTATGAAGTTCTCCATCTCCTGTTTTTAGGGAAATCACTTTAAATACAGCAATAATTCCAGAGACGAGCATTAGAAGTTAATGACTCATCAAAAGAACAGGAAATAGGAAACTTTTAAGACCTTAAAGGCACAGCAAAGAGAAGCTATTTCATGTCATGTACAACACAACCACCCTAACTACAGTATTTCATGCTCAATGGGGGGAAACAGCATTTGAGACCATCTATCACAGTAATTATGTGATGCTGGAGGGAGCACAACTTTATTTTTTATTCAGTTTGACCCTGAGCACCGTCAAAATGGAAGACTACAAACATTTGAGAAGTGATATATTGGCACCAGCCAACACTTAAACAAGAAAGATTTGTTAAAAAAAATTAAAGTAAATAATTCATAGGCCAAATCCAATTCTCATAATATATTAGGAGTTATTCCCCTGAAGTCCAAGTTAACTGAGATTTGCCCCAGTGTAATAGGAGATTTCACATGAATACCTGAACTCCAATTCCATCACATAACTTTAGGCAGAAATAACTCTTCATGAATTCTCTAAAACTACTGGTCCTCTATCTTCGAGCCCAATCCTACGCTCCTTCCTTGCCGAAAGCCGCATCTTTAGAACTTTATTCTACATTGATGCCTGAAGAACAGGTCTGTTTGATAATGAGTAGCAAGAGGAGCACCCTTCACCCCGAACAGTCAAAACCCACAGGCACTCCCTTCTGTTACTGTATTTTTGCTGTATAAGCCACAAAACCTCTCCCTTTCCCCACGACTGAGACTCAGGTGCCTTGCGCCTGCATGCAGGTAGCAGGAGGAGCTGTTTTCCTCCCCACTGTCCCTCCCTGGCTGCCCTCCTGCCTGTCCGACACCATCGCCTGCCTCTGCCCCAGCTCTCCCCATCTGTCACCCATCTCTGACTTTGTGCAATTACTTCAGGATTTATTTTCAAGCAGGATATAGGGTTGAAAATAGGCATTACTGTGTCCTCCCACTCCTGAGCTTCTACCTATTTGTTTCATTAACTTCTTTTACGTTGTCATGATATCATGCTGTAAGCTCTGTAGGGCAGAGACGGCCTTTGTAAGAGATACATGCACAGTGCCCACCCCGGTACCCCCCGCCTCGCTGACTGAGGCAAGAAAAGGAGTATTAAATACTGATACTGAAAACCTGTGAGTCAAGTTTTCCGATTCAGGCCCTAAGACAATGAAAAACTCTCCTTTATTGTGACGCAGGGACTGCCAGCTCGCAGACCGCACTTTCATCAACCGCTCTCTGTTCATTTCCAGATTTAGTTTTCATTAAAATGCAGTCCAGGATTAAAATAAGTCGGCCGGATCTATACGGTGGGGTAATTTGCAATAGTGCACCAGCGTACAGTCTTAATGACGCTACACCAATATGCCCTCCTGTGTCACCCTTAGCTGTGTTGCCAAAAAAAATAATAATCAGTCTGATCTGTGAAAGGACAACAACTCTCTGCTTCATATACTGGAAGGCAAAATATTTTTCTACAAGTTACTGAAAGCAGGTTTTTTAGGATGACTACTTCAGTAAATATGAAAACCTTCTTCTCCATTGCGTTTTCTATGCATATGCATAGAAGAACAAAAAATCTGCATCTTGCAGAAAAGTGCATAGGTAACAAAAAAACAGCTGAGCTGCTGTGGCTGACAACCTTAACCTAAGCATTTTTTGCTTTGTGTTGTTTATGAAGGCTTTTTATTGCAGAAGGGGGGGCAGTACCTGAAAGCCTCACAAGGCTACTTAACATTTACTGCTGAAAATGTAGCATTTCAGTGAAATTCGATATTTTCTTTCATCAAACGCAGGGAGCCTCAACCCACATGTTAACAGTAATGTAACAAGCCTACTGTATGTGCTACAACCAAAGATCCTTTTCCAATTAGAATTCATTTAGGTTGGGGGAGCGGAGGGGTCGGAGCAAAGAGGTGGCTCTGGAATTGATCTAGAAGTGGAATTCAACCATTCTGGCTGGGAGCATTAACGGCTCAGCTGGGAATCCCAAACACTTGCTCGGACTCTGCAGTGAACCAAGAAGTTAAAGAGCAATGTTAGAAAGGAGAACAGTTTGTCCCCGGAAAACTAAGGAAATGCATAAAAGAATGTTTCTTTTTTTACAGAGGAGGAAGAAAAAAAAGTCTTGTTACACTAGGG